>NW_014555679.1:1593292-1635811 GCF_001313825.1 Dinoponera quadriceps
CCCCCCCTCTCCGTGTCGGAAAGTTTTAATATAATCGGTGAACTATCCGAGTGGAAAACAAACCGGATCCCAGGCAAAAGGAATTCGGGTTGCTGTCTAGTGATTTCTCAAATCTAGTTATCGTCCAGTATCACGCCCAGATATTATTCTCTAAAGTACAATCAGTGCATTATCGTTGGGAACAATCAATACCCGAGTCGAAATTTTGGTCCTACATTAAGTCTACTTGGTTCGACTCGGGTAGTCGCTGGTGATCATAGTTATAAATATAGCACTGCAAATCGATAAAATTTCGCTGGCAAAGTCTGTTAACAGCAGCAACTGTTTTCCCATCGACATCGGTTATTTTTACCGAAAAAACTTCTACCCGGGCACGACGACGACTTCGCCAATCTGGGTGTAAAGGGCGCGACGCGTTGCATTTTCACCTGTATGTAATCCGCATTAGACGGACGCGTGGCCGGCAATTTCCGGGGAAGCCGCGGCACGAAGAAACGATACTCGCCGTGAAACAATCGCATTTGTCGGAAACAATGCTGAGAAACCAGAGGACGGGGGCGATCTCGTTGCAGGCTCTCCGTCGTTCGGTAAAATCCCGGGATACGCAATGGCGGCAACAATAAGTTCATTCCGTATGCGAGAGTTAGCGGCTAAGCTCAGAGGATAATGCAATATTTCCAATGCGAAACGCCCGCACTCGGCTCTCTCTCTCTCTCTCCCTCCCACTCACCCTGTATCTCGCTCGATCGCACGCTCGCGCGCGTTTTCCGCACCACAACGTTACTCTCGACCGACACGCTTTTCTAGACATATTCTGCGTTCCGTACAGATATTCTCTCTCTCTTTCTCTCTTTCTCTCACTCTCTCTCTCTCTTTCTCTCTCGCTCTCCATCTTTCTGTTCAAAAACCCGACCCGCAGCACCGGCGCAATACTAATCGTTATACTGATTCGCGCTCCAGCCGGGCAACCGCGGCCCGCGCCGCATATCTCGTTTATTTGTTTCATTCAATCGTATTCTCGTTTCTCGTTACGCGCACCGATGTATTTCCTCCTCGCTTCGTTATCGCCGCCCCATCTCCGTAATTTATATTTCTGTTATTATTGGAAAAGTTCTTCTCTATATCTCTCTCTCTTTCTCGCTCGCTCCCTCGCTCATTCACTCCACGAGCTCGATGAAAATTTATTTCCGAGCGAGGCGTTGCTCCTTCTTTTTCTTCCTCCCCCCACCCTCTCTTTTTCTCTAATGCGCGCGAAACTTCTCCATGGCGAGTCGTGCGTCATTGTCGCATTAATCTCGAGGTTGATTCGCACCGCGTGTAACGCGCCAACGTCACCGACAGCCGCGGCTACTGTCAGCGACGACGTGTTCTCATTAGACCGCCGGTGTGGACGCGCGACCGCGACGGCGACGACGACCGTGCAGTTTTCAGAAATATCGATACGGCGTTCGTGTAAAGCAAACGGTCGCACAAAGAAACCCTAGGCAGAAACTCGACTCGCGCGCGTTTAATAATTCATGGCTTATCCCGGCGAAGAATCGCGGCGTGAATGTATTTTCATATTTCGCGGGAGGGAGGAAGCAGCGCGACTGACAGGCTGTCGCTCGCTCGCGGCTGGTGGTAACTTCTTGGAAACTAATCGAATATCGGGCGTCGAACGTCAAAAACGGAATCCCTCGGTCGCGTTTCGCGTTTTAAAAGCGCGATGTAAATACGAGCACGTGTCTCCCTCCCTCCCTCTCCCCATCTCCCGCTTATCCTTCTCTCTCTCTCTCTCTCTCGCGGTTGCCCATCATTAACGTCCCGTGCTCGAACGTCGACCGTTCTTTACGTCTTATCCTGGCTCTTCCTTCTGGTTTTCCTTGGCCTTTATGCCGAAGCTGGCGCAAAAACAAATGACGCGAGTCGCACTCGAGTCACGGAAGAGAGAAAAAGAGATAGGAGCAACGGAGAGTAAGAGAGAGAGGGAAATGGAGAGCAAAGAGTTGGCGAACGAAGAGCCGAAGAACGTTTGCACTCGGCTTCTCGCGGTGCTCTCCGCTCCTCTTTGTCCTCTCGTTCACGTTGACTCGTCTCCTCCTGCTGAGGCCGCCGCTGCCGTCGCTGCTGTTGGCAACGGTCGTCGACGACGACTACCGCAACAGCCAGCTGCAGCCGCAACCAGTCACGGTGTTAACGCGTTAACGTCGGGCCCGCTCCGCACTGCGCCAAGATGCACACTCGAGCTACTAATTTACCTCCGGCATGACGGGGCACCCTTTGCCGTCTGGTAACCCTCGTCCTTCGCCGATGACGTCAAAGCAAACGGCCTCGGTACACGCCGTAGTGCAAACGCGCACGTGCGCGAGCGTGTGTACGTACGAGCGCTCAGCCAACCGCGAAAAGTTTCCCAGCTACGTCAGCCTCCCGAAATGCAAATTGTCCGAAAATTGTCCTATCGGCCAATTTAATGGCCCGTCCGTCGCGAATAAATTTCGCCCTCGCTGAGTGATTAATGCGCGCCAAAGACGGCGGCTCGATAGAACGCTCCGCGTAGAAATTTTCCCGGATGTTCCCATATACCGTAGATTCCGATCAGGGGACGCGTTGTGGACTCGTTTGGAATTGATCCCGATCGGAATCGCTCAATTATTCCCTGTTCACGTTTCCCCCTTAGAATCGTATGATTGAAACCAACGCACTTCTAATCAAAACCCGCGTAGATTTCCCAATTAGAATCCACAATTATCTTGGGAAATCGGCCCTGGATCCCAATTAGATCCCGAAAAATTATCTATATGGTATGATCTTCCGTTATTATTTCCGGAATATTAAGTTAAACTTTCTCCCTCTCTCTCTCTCTCTTTCCCTCGGGCAAGATTCCGCGCAGGCGGAAGGGAACGCGGTCGCCCGTATAGCGTTGTTCCGAGGAGTCCGCGAATTACAATAGGTGCGCTTTGAGCAGAGACCAAGATGGTGATTCGAGGTCGCCCAAGGTGAGCGAACAGTAACGATACGGAGCGTAGTAGTAGTTACTGCGATCTTGAATAGAGGAATGCACAAGCCCAGAGATGTCCACTACACCTGAATATGCCTTTCAAGTGGTTACCTTGGACGTTGGATTATTATTCAAAGGACGCTAAGAATTCGGCAACCACGGCGGCGGTTCCGCGGGTCAGTTCGCTCCGCGGGATCCATTGTGCCCTCCCTCTCGCGGCTCACATTCTCAATCGCAACATTAATTCCCACACCCGCATTAGCGGCGTCGCTCGTGCGATATAGCTATTGTGAGATTAATCGCGGACAGTCGACGACTTCTCGCCCGCTCCCGTCGCGAAACTCGACCGCTCGAAACGCTCTCTCTCTCTCACACGGATTCCATCGGTGCAATTATCTCGCGTGCACTTCAATGCCCGAGATATGACGGCTCAATGAAACAGTTTATCGAGATCGATACGACGAGCGATCATCCAGTGAGCTTCGAGCACGCACAATGTATCTCGGATCATCCTCCCGGCCCCGTCTCGGCCCCCCGCCTCCTCGACTCGGCCGGTCACCTCTGACATTTGGAAGATATAAATTCGTTAGCCTACATCATCCGCTTCGAATCCCGTTTCTGCACTGGGTTAACTGCACATTGACCTTGCGTGCCGCGTCTGACGTCAGTCGTGGGGCGGCGATCGTTATTCGAGTGCGGATAGTTATCAATCGATAACCGGGGCCTCCGGAGGCCGACCCGATTATTGTTTTCGGACGGTATACAGGGATCGTCCGCGAGGGCGGAAGCAATGACAAGATACGTGGAGCCTCGTGTGTAGCCGTGTATATACACCGTCGTAAGCAATAGAATCGGGCGACCGCCGGGAGTGGGTGGGTGGNATATAGGTTTTAAAAAGTCGATTTATTTCGATCGATCGCCATCTCTCAGATGTCACTAGGGGATGCCATCAGGGTACGTATAATCAGTGTCAGTAGAGAACATCGTTTCTAGGATACGTCTGTGTGCGTTCATACGATAAGAACGCTACAATGGAATCAAGCTTGGAAATCGCGATTTTACGCGACTCGCTGACTACGCCGACGCTTGCCCGGAACATTAGTTCAACACAAGCGAATCGGTCGCGCTTAGTTAATTAAGAGTAACCGTTGTCTGCAAGTTTCAGGGAAGTTCCGCCGAAACGACAAACGCAAAAACGTTAGATTTGCGAAGTCGAGCCGCGGGCGTGCACGCTCGACAAAACCGACGTGTTCGTCGCAGTTAATTAAATGTTGCCTCTAAGGAGTCAAGAATATCCGCAGCACCAATTACAATCTCCTGTTTTGCGGGAGTAAAAATTTATCATCGCCCCGGCTGGTTGCTCCGGCTCGCAACGGTGGTTTCATAATGAGTAAACTTTTTGCCCGCCGGCTCGGCGAATTTCCCAGCGGGGAGTGTTTTCGTCCCGGCGTAGCCGCGGATCCTCGCGATTACTCGATTCGACGCCGACTCGCGACGCTCGTAGCCGCACGAGCGATAATTCTGATAACAAACCTCGAATAATCGCGATCGAGGGTCCTTTGATTCCCCCTCTCCCCCCTCTCTCTCTCTCTCTCTTTGGCGTAGCGTGCATTCGCGCTTTCCGATTCATCATCTCGAAATCAAATTCTACTCGAGGCGGATTCACGGTAGAATAAATCACTACCAGGGGAGCAACAAGTGTCTTTTTCTCGCGTTCGTACATCATTCTACTCTCAAAAGAATTCCTCTCCCTTCGTAATAACTCAAGTAATTGGACAATTAGTTACAAATAATTGCAGCAAGGGGGGGGGGAGGGGATGACGCCGCGACGGAGGATCTACATTCTTTTTGAGGCCGAAGGAAGCGAATTAGCACATAACACGGGGAAACATCAACGAATTACCGCCACTCGAACTTGAAAGGTAAGCACGATGCACGCGCGCACGCGTGCGCTACTATACGTCAAAGTTTCCGCTGTATTTATGAAAGGCCGGCTACTTTCATCCCGCGTAACCTCGCCGTATCCGGTTTAAACGTCTCTCGGCGGCGCCGAGCAGTACGGTATCCCACGGAGAGAGCAGGAAGGCGCATCCTTCACCAGCCTCGAATTAAAAACCCACCGCGCTTGAAAACCGGCTCGTGTCGAAAGTCGCAATTTACCGTACGGCTCGCTCTCCCTCTCTTTCTCTCTCTCTCTCTCTCTCTCTCTCTCCCGCTATCTCTCGAGCTTCCCCCGTCGCGAGCACAAAGACGTTCGCGAGTCCGGAACGGTCCTCCTCCTCCTCTCCTTCCTTGGTAGTCATTGTCGGGCACGCGGAGCGCAGCCTTCATTAATAGCGCGGCGCTGTTATTTAAATTCGCGCGACTGTCCCGTGCGTTTTTCCAGCGCTTTGTAATCCGATTTGGCGTGGCGCGAGCCGAGCTGAGCCGAGCCGAGCGCTTTAATCGCGTCTGCAAACAGCGCGGTCTCATCTCCGAACGCTTGTTCGCTCGCTCGCACGTGCGCTCGCAAGAGTGGCTTTCTTTGTGTCCGCTCCGTCGTCACTCCGATCCCCTCGACCGAACGCGAGAACTTGGTTGGGAAATCGGCGGGCGGGCTTTGGCGACTTTCCCGGAACGAGCGAAACGAGCGGAGAAGAGCGAGCGAGAGGCTTTTCGAATTTACCCTCATCCTCCGGTTTAACGACCGGGACGATTCTCTCTCTCTCTCTCTCCCTCTCTCTCCCGAGCTGGATGGCACTGTTATGGAGATACGCGTAATTTGAAGTTTCTAGCGAGAGGGTGTTAGCGAGCGGGAGAAAGCGACCGACTACATTACGCTGTAAATTGAGAGCGATGGAAACGCCCGGCCCGTGTATTTGCGACGGACGGATAAGAACGTAATGTAGACTCGCGAACGAGAGAAAGAGAAAAAGAGAGGAAGAGAGAGAGAGAGAGAGAGACTAGGCCGGGGATTGCGCTCAGATGAGGTCTCTTCTTTCCTCGGTCGCGCTTCACGCTCTCAGCCCGTAGACGCGAATATTTTCTTACGTTTCATTTGATAAATTTTTCTCAGTCGGATGATTAGAAAGGAGAAGCCGTTAAGGCTTTGTGATTTACCTTTTGCGCGAACGACCGAGACGTGTCGAGAGCTCACGGGTTTTCACGTGTACACTCTGCAGAGAAATTTCTCGTGATTTTTTCAAATACGGCAGTGCCTGATTAGAAAATCGTTGAAAAATAGATTATCTATATATTGTATCTTAATATTTAAACAGAGATTATTTTTGAAACAATGTTGATCTTTCGTGATTTGCCCCAACTCGTTTTCTGTTTTTAAATTGAAAAAAGATAGTAAAAATAGTTTTTTTTTTATTTTAAATAAAATGTTTCCGACTGTTGTTTCTACATGAACAAATATTATTACTTTGTAAAGCGATTTTTTCTATTGAAAATGTCAATTTAAAGTAGAGGACACTTTTCATCCACGCGACCAATCCACGTTGTTATAAACGGGCTTATATTTTTAATATTACTATGCTTAATAGAACGCGCGCATAAAGTGCGTTGTGTCTGTTACATGTGCGTGTGTGTATTTGTAAAATATAAATATTCATTGTTTCGTACATTTTACTCGATCGTAGTATAAAATGGGTAGCAAAAAATCTCTCGGATAATATTGAGAATAACCAAGTAAGATCCGTTCATGTTTCCCATTTAGAATCGTGTGTTGGAAACGTTATAACCCTTATAACCAGAACCTGCGTACAGATTTTCCAACTTGGAGTCAATAACAATTTTGGAAAATCGGACTGGATCCCAATTGGAGCCGAAGGAATAATTATTCAAGATTTAGAATGATTTTGCAAATTAGCGGGATTACGCGGAATATTCCCGCTTGATCGTAAAATTGGTAATAAGAGCGGGTCGGGCGCGATGAGCGAAACGCAATCCTGCAAAATCGCGAGGGTGAAAAAGCGACCGTTTCTCTGGCGCGGCGCGAGATTGATGAGTGAGCGACTGCATTAAGCATCTCGCGCGCCGTCTCCTTCCCTTCCGGTTGTTCAAACAGACGGAAAACTCCTAAAAACCTATCGATCGCGCCGGCCGTCCCCTGCCTCTCCCCCCGCCTTCGGGCCGTCGGCTCCGAGATTAACGGTAAATTAATCGACCGCGGGGCATACGGTCGGTTAATTAATCTATTATTCCCACACGGGTATTCCCATAAGCCGCTCGACTCTGCTGAAAACCGCCTTCATTTTTCGCGCAAGAGTTCTTTGCAATTAGCAAATGCAAATAACGTGTTGTGCCGGGATTATGACTGCGTCCCCCCCCCCCCCCCNTATCTCCTTCGCTTTGCCGTGAAAAATATGTACGCGTTATTTTCACGTAAGAGAAACACCGGACGTGATTTATAGTCTTCCGATATTACAGGCGGATGTACATTAATATCGTTCGACACTTGCGCGCGCTGTACGTGCGACCATGGGCCGCCGCTTGGAAAATAACGCACGATTCGGTGCACGAGGCCGATGTGGATGAGCGAAATTTGTCTAGGATAACTTTATTGCGCGATAGAATTGGAAGTCTGAGAAAAGGAAGTGTGCGGAATATATACACTGCGGGTATATACACTGTGTACATATAAAGGCCTGTAAGCTGACCATGTAAAACTGCTTAATTTTGTTTCGCCATTTCCAAGTTCGCACTTTTTCTCACCTCTCTTGCCGCGTCTTCTTTTCCCGCCCGAAGTCGCCGGGACTCCGTAACTCATTTATCGTAATTCATTTGTCAACGCGGAAGCTCCCGGAGATTTTCCCCGACACGGTATCGAACAAATGGAGAAACGTTGGGGAAAAAACCTACAATACGGCCGACGAGCAGATAATCCGAATACATAGAGAAATGGATCAACCGTGGAAAAAAGAAAGAGAAGAAAGAAAAAAGGAAGGAGAGAAATTAATTAATTAACGGCTCGCACGACTGCGCGACCGAGTTTACCGCGACGTACGGTCAGTCACAAAAAGACTGCAGCATTTTTGAGTCTCGCAACATATCTCGTATCGTTTCGCAATATATCCAGTAGGAAAATATGTATCCCGAGAATGACTAAAAAACAGATTCTCCCATTGGACGTCCTCGACGGGATGCGTTTCGAAACTTATAAAAAAAAAAAAAAACTTTACTACATAATAATCAATCAATAAAGAATAACCGTAAAATTAATATAACAGAAATTATGAGAAAAGATACGTTTAACACGTACATCGCATGCATTACAGTAATTTTCATGAAGCAAAGATACACGATATCGTGAGAATTGATTGAATAAAAAATTGAAAAAAAAAAAATGATATCGAAACGAAGTACTGATATGGGTACGAATACCGAAGGAAAATATCGATACGTCAATACCCGGTGATGAGTGTCCCACATGATGAGTTGCCGGCCGTCCCTTGCCTCTCCCCATACTCTGTATTGAAAGAAAAATATCGGTAGCAATATTACATCGATAGTATCACAACATCACTAGTGCAAACCACGCAAAGAAAATGGCTTTCGACTCAATATCGAATTCAGTTGCGCTCCTCTATTTACGTCTAGGACTCTTACGTCAAGGACTTCCACGATACCGATATCCTCCCGCTCGATATCCTCTTAAGACATCGGTATCGTAACGTGGAAATCCGTATCTCGGAATTGATACCTCGCCAGTCTTCTGGCCGAGTGTACACGATTTCTATATATGCGCGCATAAAAATCGAGACGCCTATTAAAATAACAGCTGTGATCCGCCGGCGCTCGGCCGTGTTTCACTGTTATTTTACATTACCGTTACTCCACAGACGTTCGTTGCCGGATGAGGAGCGAGCGAACGAGTGCACGAGCGCACGCGGAAAATCCTCATTTGCGCGCGCGCGCGCCACGACAGACTGATTAATCTCCATTCGTCGTGGCCGCTGCGCATCGGCATCTTGCTTGGCCCAACGCATTACCTGTGGTCGATGTAACGCTCGCGCTCGTTCACAGGCGATACCTCTCTCTCTCTCTCTCTCTCTGCTATGAGAACGAGGAAGAGAGAGAAAGAAAGAGAGTAGACAAGGTCGAGGTATGTGTGTACATGTGTGTGTGTGTGTGTGTGTGTGTCGAGCGCGAAGAGGGTCCGCGCGCATTTCGCGAGCGTCAGAATGCCGCATGTATAAGAGCCCAGGGGCCGTCATTAATTCTTTCCGGGCTTTTGTCTGCTCCCGGGTCGCGTCCCGCGCCACAATGTGCAACGGCTCCGCTGTGCACTCGCAGTCATACGGACGTGCAACCGCGCTCATGCGGACGTGCACGCGAGAACGCCGCCGCATTTTCCTTCTGAAACAACTCTCTCTCTCTCTCTCTCTCTCTCTCTTTCTCTCATACACACTCTCTCGCGCTCCCTATTTTCAGCACCGTAATGCGTCGCACCCCGCCTCCCTGCCTCGTGCGCGCATCTATATTTCAATAAGCGGGAAAAGCTGCGGAAAACGGACGAGGCGGCGCGCGGACGACGAGAGCTCTCTCTCTCCTCCGCTGGAGGAAGTTCGAGGGAAAATGAGCGGATAGGCATACGGATAGTCGACGTCGGTACCAAGGGCTTCCTTACAATCGCGTAAAAGCGTTCCGGTGACGCAGAAACGACGGGAAGATACGAGCGTGCTCGCTTCCCGTAAGCGGCGCGTCGACGTGCATCTCGTTACTAGATCGGCGACGGTACGCCGGTGTGTTGTATGTCGTGAAGGGTAAGCGCGTGACACAGATTGCGATCTGATACATCTCATCCGCGGTAAGGAAAGAGGCTTCCCATTCCTCGGGATTCACGACTACCGCAAGACGGACGAGAGGCGGCCCAATTAAAGTTGACAACATTGGTCAACACGAAAATTGTATCCTGAATCTAAACCGTCAATTCTAATTAATTTCGTGGCATTAATTGCCGATATAACAATTAAAGTAAAAAAAAAAAAAACTCAGCGCTACACTGAGAGGAAAATATTTGGTATTTGTAACTGTAATCATCTTAGTAAGAGAATTCTAGTGAAGAAGACCATTCCTTTCATTCAGTGTTGCTGTAGTGCCAGTGATAATAACTTTCCGTGTGTATTGCCACTACTATTTTTGCGGTTAAAACCATGAAAAGGATACAGCTGAGGCCGCAAATAACTAAAATTTCTCTCAGTGTAATTTCCATCGTATAATAACAATCAAAAGAGAATTTAATATTTGAGGTTTCCGTGGTGGAGAAAAGAGAATATCTTCAAAATCATCTGTTTCAAAGCTAAATTATTACTTTGAGATGAGGTATTTATGATAGTCCCGTAAGAATCTAGAGTGAGATACGTATTTTAATTTCGTACAAAAAGATGGAGGCTACTTCTGTCCTTCCATTGTAACGTTCTTTATTTCGAGACTAATTTATGATACGAAATTTGTTGACCAATGTAACTGAGCGTTTCCTTATTCTCCAAAGCAGCGGGTTATCCTAAAAATAGTAGAATCATTGGGAAATTAGAAAACGATAGAAGAGAAAAACTCGTAAAAGTCGTTAGCAAACAGCCTTTAAATAGACAACTCGTAGGAGGACGGCGACGGAAATAATTCTCCTACTAGCGACATTAATATAAAATCGAGGAGAGTCGCGAGATTTCAGCGACTTATTAATCTTATTCCGTAATTTGCTCGGCAGCCGGAATCTCCCGAGTTTTACTGTGTTTTCTAGAAGCATGATAATATTAAATATACGAATCTCTCACTCTCTCTCTCTCTCTCCATCGATCGCCACCCCGCTTCCGCGCGCGCGATTGGCCGAAGCTTATTCCGTCAGAGTAATTCGGATATAAAATGAATGTAAGAGTCGGCGATGCGTAAATATCGGACGAAGCGTTTCCCGGACGCTAACATCGATAATTCGATTCGCTTTCGTTAAAGCGTGCAGCGCATTAAACAGCGCGGCAGTGGCGTTAATCTACAACGAGCGCCTATCAGGCGCATTCAAGCGCGCGCGACGCGTATTGAAAATCCGACAAAACTTTCGGCAAATTCAATCCAGTCTAATGAAGTGCAGCTACATCGTGGTACGCGCGAGAAGTGCGGGCCGTACCCCCCCCCCCCCCCCCCCNCACAACCCGGGGACAGACGAGCGTGCAAATGTCGTCGTTAAAAACGGGCCGAGCTTGAGCGCGAAATATGCCGGGGAGAATCATTAGCCTAATTGGAATTGGATACACGCGTGAAATGAACCTAATGACCGCGATTTCATTCGATTTTCCGCCGCCAGGCTCACTTGGCGCGACGCAAATCACTGATGAAGAACGTGTTACTCGTCGTCACCTGCATAATTTTAACGGTATTACGCGCGCGCTACGGAGGGCCACTCCGCGGGAAACACGATAAAATAACGCGCAATGAATTAACATATAAGACACGCTGTTCTTTCTTTTTTTCTTTTTTTCATATATTCATATATTTTTTCACGAACTTGGCCGGGACTGTCGCTGACGAACATAATTTTCTCGGTCGTCGTCGAAAGAACCACGCGATAAAGATTAACTTAATTAACTTAATTAACTTAGTTACGTCGCGTCTCTCTGACGCGACGTAAACTTGAAGTTGAATGTGGGCTAGATCCCAGATGTATTGCGAGCGAGTTCAGGTGCGGCTTAGCGTTTCACGCTCGTCTCCCACCGTATCACCGGCATTACTCGCACAGCGTTGATGCAGCATGCTTAAGCAACGCGCGCAGCTTGATACTGACGCGTAGATCTAATATGAGAAATGGACACGGAAGCGAACGTACATGACTCTTCGCGACCTTCGTCATATATATCCCAAGATGCCGTTTCATTCTCGTCAACGAACTTAATCGGCACAACTCACTGTCGCGAACGCCATAACGCTGAAAAGGAAAAAAAAACGTGAGTTCGGTCGGACTGAGACATTTTCAGTTCTCGTTTCCAGTTCTCGCGAATCAAATTTGGTTCTTGATCAGTCGGAAACTCTGTTTTGTTTAACCAAAACGCGTCGGAATTGTCCATTGTCAGTTGTTATATTCGACCAGACTCATTTTTCAACGTGTATAGGAGAGACCAGGGTAGATTCGTCGACCGTTCTGTTTATATATTAATTCATTACTAATTATTACATCATTATGGCGCGATAGCCTGTAGGCTGAACGACCTTACAGCAATCACGCTGTTGCCCCGCCTTTTGTGTACATTAATTATACACATGGTATCATACCTCCCTTGATAAAGGTACACAATAAAGTTATTATTATTATTATTATTGTTATTATTAATTGTGAAAGAAATAGTAGGAAAATGGGATTGCAAAATGTTCTTCTTGGAACACGCAAAAAGTATCCACGCTCCGAAAGCAATATTTCGCTGTTTTTTCGCTCGTTTTTCTCGCAATAAATACACTGAAAAATACATTTGATTGGATCTGTCCGAAATAGACAATCGAACTTTCGAAGGTCGAAGGAAACGAAATTTCTAGTTCCCAATTTGATTCTTATAAGCCAGAAATTGCTTCCTTCGGGGCAAAAACGCGCGTGACGTACGAACGAAGCGTTCATTGTTCCTTAGAATTTTAGAATTTTTCGCTCTAGACGTTAAGAAATGTTATTCTTATTGGACAAATTTCATAACTATAAATTTCCATTTGAGCCCATTCAACTAAAACTGTCTTTTTGTTAATCCACTGTCAGCCATCCAAAACAAACTCATTTTTCAGTGTGCGCAAACGCGAAACGCGAACTTGCCCCTTCCGCGCACACCTGCGTCCCGACATCCCCTAATTCGCGATGAACGCGTAATTCCGACACGACCTCGCGTGTCTTCGCGTCGTCGTCCCTTCGAAGGCTTCTTCCTCGCAATCGCGAGACGGTGAAATGATCATCGCGCTCGAGATGACGAGTACAATGGAAACGTCACGGCACACTTGCCGCCGGCGCGACGGGTTAACGCGCGTCATATATTTATTCGCGATCTCTCTGGTATGCCTATGTACGTACACGTGCGCGACGGAGGAGTTGTGCAGATTGATTCAAGTAGGCCACAGAGCGGAGTTCTCCCGCCGTTTCTCGCATATCATTTCTCCGGCATTGCGCCGCCGGTACGCCCGCTAACCGGCAATGCCCGGCGGAGTCTCGCGCGGGACGTGACAGACATCGTCGCGTCAAGGACTCCTGTCGGGTAATGTCGTTAACGACGGTAACCGTTGTCGTAGTTCCGAACCGGCCTGAATTTATGAGCGCGCCCAAGTTTCGCAATTTTCTGGATCGTAATGCGCGACACCCTGCCGTGACGCTACGCGAACCGTGCGGCCGATTTCTTTACGCGCGGAATTCCCGTCCGAACGTGACATCATCTGGAGAGGAAAAAAGGGGGGAGAGAGACTCGTCGTCGTCGTGGAGCGGACAGGAAGGAAGGAAGGAAGGAAGGAAAGATCGTGTCGACAAAGGTCGACATCCGGATGGTATCCGATCCGTGAAGCCACTCAGCTAGCTCTGGAGGTGTCTCTCTCCCTCTCTCTCTCTTTCTCTCCCTTTCTCTCGTTATCCTTCGTCGGTTAACCGAACGGGGGATCGTTGGAACACGATCAGAAAAGTTTCGCGTGAGAAATTAAAAATCGTAGCACGGAGCCCGTCGGTGAGATTTGCATAATGAGACACGCATTAACGATACGATGAACTTTTCCCCGGGCTTGCATGTTCCACCGTACGCGCGCGTTTTAACTTCTGCTCCGTACGCGGGTTCGTAATTGGCGCAAGGCCGGACGTCTATGATCACGCGAGCTGAATTAATTCGCGGTGTTTCGGCAATAATTATAATAATTAATGGTGACATGTATGCGTATATATAAATATAAAAACGAAGCGCACGCGAACAATAAATTAGATTCAGACACGAAATGGGGAGGTGGATGAATAGACAGATAGATGCGTTATTTATTGAGAGCTCTGGGATTGGTCCCCTTAAAAGAAAACCAGGTTACAATTTAATATTTGCATTACATAACATTATTTGATGAAATATTTCAAAACTTTGCGCGTCGGAAGGCCACGAGCTATCACCAAAGCCGTCGGCGTTCGCGCGCGAAGCAGCCGCGATATTCTCCCCCCCCTCCCCCGTGGCGAAGCGAGGCGGCGTTTAATACGCGTCGCACGGTTAACGGAAATCGATTCCGTGATTTCGTGAAGGAATTCGCCTTTATCAAGCGACGTTCGAACGCTTCCTTCCGCGTAGACTCGCTCGATTACAATATGCGGCAACACACGCGCCGGCAGAGATTCAATAACTACGACACACACACCATCTCCCACCCACCTATTGCCGCACGCTCTCACGGGAAAGGAGCTCTTACCTTCCCGTGCGCTTTTTAGTGGCGCGCTTACCTACACTCCGGGTCTCTTTCATTTTCTTTTCCGGGATAGCGAGCGAATTCAGCGCGCCACGAGGAGGAGGAGAAAAAGGACGAGCGGATTTTCACCCACTTCTTGCATCCTCGGCAACGTATTCATCCCGAGGCAAGAAGTTTCTTCCGGGAGTTTCGTTACTTAAGAATTTCGGAAGAGAGCGGCGCGAGAGAAAGGGGTGAGAGTGAACGAGCGAGCGAAGGAGAGAGGAAGATAGAGAGAGGCCGAGAGGTGGGCGGCGATGGTGGTGCAAGACGGCTCTTCGAGTGTAAAGAAATCGCGAGAGAGGTATTTCGGAAATGCGGCCGGTCCCGGAATTCCCTTATCCTTCGGGCGAGCACGCTCGCCGCGTTAGTTGGAAAATCGTTTTTCCGGCTGCCGGGGCTCTTTCAAAGGAGCGTCGCTCGATTCGTTGCGTGTATCTCGTTTGCGCGAAACTGGTTCTGCTCCGCGAGAAATTTCCCTCCGGTGTTGCGCCCCCGTCCGGTGTGTCCCGGCGTTCGTTAAGGGCTTTAGAAAAGGCGCGCTTAATTTCCATTTGCGCGCGCGCGTTAAATAAGTGAGCTCCGCTCCGGATTAGACGGCGCCTGCGGAGCAGAGAACGGCGCTCTTTGTGTTGGCCATCGACAAACGGAGCCGGCGTCTCCGTTGACATACGCTGCCGCATACGCGCCCGATGTTGCGGATTAGTGTCTCCGGTCAACGGGTATTATCCGGCGCACCGCTTGTTTGACCGTCCCAATATTTGACGACGGGAGCGAGAAATCGGGGCGGAAAGCAAGGGCTACGATCATGTTACGACGTAGTGTGCGGTGACGCGGCTGATAAAGTAAAAAAAAAAACATCCGCATCCTGCGACCGGCACGCGTCGATTCCTGTCCGTCGTAAAACCGGACGATAAATATAAACATAAAGTCGATAAATCGCGAGCGAGGGCGAATCGCCGGCGACGCTCAGGAAATTCCGGGAGCGCCTCCGGTGAAAAAATTCCATTTACAAGCTGCCGCCGAGCTTTTGTAATCAAATCGGCCGATGCACGCCTGCACTCATCTCGCACCTCTTTCGGTAAGAGCAAAAAAGAAAAAAAAGAATGAGAGAGGGGGGGGGAGGGAGGAAAAAGAAATTCGCCACTCGCTGCGAATTTCTCCCGGGTGTTTCTTCGCTGAAAAATTCAAGTTGAAGCCGTGTCTGCTAAAACAAAGCTCGTTGCGCGCAGTTGGCGCGGATCGATCGCGGGAACGCGAAGATCTACACGAGGCGGCGGAAACTCGACGCCAGCGAACGGCCAGGGGGTGGAGGAGGGGGAGGGTACTTCGTCATTTTCATCGATAGTTACAAATTCGCGCCATTTATCAGAATCGCCCGGTGAGATTCCTCGGAGTGCGCGCGCGCGCGTTTAATGCCTTAGAATTTCTCCGATACTTCAGCTCGCAACAGCGACTGAAAGGGACCTTCTCTCCTTGTCGCGCGCGTGCCACTCTCAGGAGAGAATCCTCGGACGGTGATAAAGTTTAGATTGTTATATACAGGTTCGATCAAAGTATCATGTAACTGGTATGACCGACTTGCTCTCTCCTGAGAGTATCAAAATAGAAATTTCCTCCGCCTTCTCCCTGCCACCCCTGTTGTCTGTGTTACACACACACATATATATATAAATATATATATATTCGCACTATATGTGGATACATATGCGCGTATGTACATATATATGTATGTGTATGTATACACATGATGTAAGAGGATATATTAGCAAAGGAGATCATCGTGAGAGAGATAAGAGAGTCTGATGTAATATCATGATCCAGGATGAAGAAATTGCCGATGGAACAGCAAAAATGTAATATCTGATAAAATAAGGAACGCAACGTTGGACTTGCGTCCAACACCGCCGAGTTTCCAATCTGAACCCGATAGATTATTGAGTCTCCGAGGCTGGAAACGACTAATAAAAATAATCAGGATAGAAAGTTCGAAGACCGACGGATTATTGATTTAAACAGAGCCGAGCGGATAAGCGAAGTGTCTGAACTTAATTTAACACTCTAGATGCAGCTCAAATGATAGTCTCTCTCTCCCTTTCTCTAAGGACGCGATATTCATAAAATCTTATATATATATATATATATATAAGACCGTCTTACGTTCGTCTTCAGATGCTTATTTTATTGGCTTGAAGTATCTGAAAATGAACTTAAAACGATTATTAAATATGTATAAAATCTGACTATGAATATCGATCTGAATATTAATTATGTATAACATACAACCGTTTTTAATATATAAATAATATAGTAACATATATAGTACAATTAATAATATAAATAACATAGTTTTCTTTTAATACACATTAATGATATAATATTTCTCGTGAAACAAGGAAAATATTTACAAGAGTGAATGCGGTCGAAAGTTAATCTCGCTGGAAACGCGAAGGTGGAGAAACGTGGGATGCTAAATATCGATTCGAATAGGATCCAGCTCATCCGAATACATCCGTTCTTCCCCATCCAATTCTATTCTGCCTCCTCCCTCTCGTTCTTCACCTCGTGCCACCGCACTCGCCTTCCCCGTTCTCTCTCGTTCTCTGTCATCCTTTTTCTGATTTCGCTGCTTTGCGGTTTGTACATCCGTTCACCGCAGTGGAAGATAACGACTGCCCCTCCCCCTATCCGAAGATTCTATCTACCCATTGCAGCAGCGGGGACAATAACGGCTTTCTCTCGTCGTGCCTCTTTTTCGGCGGACCTTTCGATCACCGACCACTGCGGCGAAACATTAACAGAGAGAAACCAACGTTCGAATCACGAACGGCCGGTGTATTATGGCCTCCACCTCTCACCGCCACGAGATATGGAACTATCTACGTCAGGAAATTCGTGGGCCGCGCGGAATTTCCTATTGTGGGGAGCAAATTGACTGTTGAAGCCGCGCGTTGATGAATGGACCCGGCCGTCACCGCGGGGGATACACGCGATTGTCCGAGGGGTGGCTTCTTACGTTGTCCCGAGAAACAGAGTCCGACTGCCGTATGCACACGCTACACGATTGATAGAAATTTAATCTAATACGCACTTCTTTACTCGCTTGCAAGTAACACCGTAGAAAAAAGATGGCTTACTTTCGACATACGGCATTCAATATCGCTTCTCTATTTATATCCAGGATATATCTAATTATTGTCTAATTTCACAAACTTCAAATTTAATTTCATCTGTTCGCCCTGAAAAAGATGACTCCACGTGCCGCGTGATCGCAGCGGTAGGACGAGTCCGAGAAGTGGATTATTCGCAGCCGTAGGAAATTGAAATACATATATATATGGTCGCTAGAGAGGCTACAATGCAGTACAAATATTAAGTGAAGGGAGCATCTTGTATACATAGCCAAAGGAAATCATCCCGGCCGCGCTCGTTGTCGGCGCTTGTCGTTAGAAACAGAGTTCCCTCGGCTCTGCTGCTGCGGTCTGTATTGTCGATCGTGCTCGGATGATGGCGGAGTGTTTTAATCGACGTAGCCGAGCGAACAAAATGGAATTGGATGGGAAAATTTGATTTCTGGGGTCGTGAGCGGCCGGGAGAACGGGGCCGGGAGAGTACCGAGGGGAAGGAGGGGGACTCCACGCCGCGTTGTATTTTGCAGCGCTTCGATTGCGGACAGAAATATCCTCGCTGTAAAGTATGCGACGCTCGTGCAGCCCGCGCGCGATAATTCCCCGCGATTTAAATGTTCGCGCCGCTCGCGTGAAAATCGTGTTCCACGCGAACCGTCCGCCCGTCAATGATGCATTTAATTACGGCCATTATTTAATCAAGTAGCATCACGACTTATTTAAACATTTACACGCGGCTTCGCATGAGCCGCGCGAAGGTTCATTCGAACTATATAAGTCGTTCATTTCGAAACGGAACGTAACTTCCACGATTCACAGCTTTATCGTGAGTTTTTCTTCCTTTCGCTTCCTTTCTCGCGGCTTATGGAAATTTATAAATTTCGATCGACCTCCCTCGCTGATCCCGGAATGCGAAATTTGCGATTTAATTGCAGCAGCGAAGAAAAAAAAAACTGGCCGAAACATGCGCGATGAATGTTAGAAATAATAATCGCCGCCGGAATAAATGATAAGTATTTGCGCGAGCTGAAGCACGGGGAAATCCGCGAAACTTCAAATTTATCGACGAAGGAGGAATTTCAATATTATTCGCCGCGTTGGAGCGCGGGGGAGAGCGCGCATAAAAGAGAGTAAATGCGGGCATTATAAAGTAAGGTCCTTTCAAGAACGTCAGCGGTGAAGGGGGTATTACGGTTCGCGGGAGCTTTTACAATAAATCCTGTTTCGAATCGAGCGAGCGAGGATAATATTATCGCCCGACGGATCGGGCTCGGCCACTATATATATATATATCTCCGATTGGTCTGTAAATATTTACTATCGTTCTCTCGTAAGAAGCGGATCGATCGGCTACCTGCCGATGGCGAGCCGATCGTTCCGCTCGAATGACGCTTATGCGCTACCTCTCCGCGAGTTCTCTTACGTGCCCGGCCACTCTCGGCGAAGCGTATCTCTCTATCTACGCCCGCCCCGGTGCATCCGTCCGAGTCTTCGCGAATGCGAATCGTTAAATAAAAGTTATGCCGGTCGATAAGGGATGCGAGAGAGTATCGGGCTCCTCCTCCTCCTTCGGACACGGAAAGTTTAAATTAGTATCGCGACACGGAGCGATATACGTAGAGCTCTCCGCCGACGTTCCTCGGACAGGACGAAATTGTGCATTCACGCGTGACAGACTCCCGGCAACTTCACTCCGCTCCGGCGTAGTTATAAGCGCATTCTAAGAAAGATTACACCTAAGGATGTTGCGATACTACCGATGTAACGCTGGCATCGATATTTTCCTTTCCTAAGTTTCGATGCCAGTACCAGTTTCGATACTTCCACGGTATCGCGAGATCCCTGGATTACACCCGATAAGAGAAGCGAACGGGGATTTCGCGTGCGGGTCGCTAAGACGAGGAAATAATCTCGCGCGAGTTTCTTTGCCCTCCTCCTCTCTCCCTTCCGCTCTCCCTTCCCTCCCGAATAATAAAATATCCCCGGGAGGAAATCACGTTCGGTTTTCCATTACGGTTCCGTCGGAAGCTCGCGCCTGCAGTTACGCCATAAGTTTAATCGCGTTCCTTGAAAGATTAAATTACCGAACTCGATTCTCTCCTCGAGAGAAACATCGCGTCCTCGTTATGTACTAATTGAAAATCCAGTCATGAGCGGAGATCTCCCAGTGGGCCTCCGTGCGCTCTTTCGATCGCGGAAGCGCACTCGGGGTTAAGTACGTCCCAACTAATTCGGAAAACAGACGTCCTTTGCAAAAGCGGCGGTCCGACCGCTGCGCGCCGGATAATGGGCGTCTCCAGCTGCGCCGGACGGGAACCGCGGGCCGAGAGGCTTAATGAGAAAGTTGGCACTTTGGTACAGTTGCGAGAGACCCGCCACCGGATGTTACGGCACAACGGAAGGGCGGCGCGGGAAGGGCTACCGAAGAGCCACCCGTGAGCGAGGCGCGGGGTAAAGAGAGATAGAGAGCGGTCGGGAGACGTGCCGAGCGCCGATGTGTGTGCTGCGAGCATGAATAATGCAGGTCTCGGCGCGGCTGGTTGGCGAGCGAGCAAACGAGCGAACGAACGCAGCGGGGGTGGTGCGCGAACGTGAGAGCCCAGCACCGCAGAGCGACGGGCTGAAGGAGAAGCGCGGCGGCGTCGCGTCGCCGGCAAGGTGGACCTGCTAGGTCCCGGCTTTGATCTTTTGTAGCCGTCGAATTTACGTCGGCGAGTTAGCGCAGGCGCCGCCACAAAGGCGCCTTCAAAGCCGGCCGCGGCGGGACCCATCCGGCGGCGCTCGAGCGACCGCCTTATTTCGCGCGGCAAACTCAATTTGACCCGTTACCGACGAGAGGGGGAGATATACTTAGCGGATTACGGGGGATCCGCGGGGAGGATTGTTCCGAAGATTGCAATAATGGCGCGCGCAGCCGCCGAATGGATTTATTGTGCGCTTTGCGTGCAGGAGCGGGAGGGAGACGGCGGAGGATTATAACGGCGGGGGATCTGCATCCTGCGTCAGACTGGAAAATATCGTGATCCATCACGAAGGATTGTCCCGAAGGCAGCAAGAAGCTGAAGATAGAAGCGGGGGATTAATTCGTACTTATGATGTGCGCGCGCGTACGGAGGGGTGCGGAATCTCGCGGCCTGGCGTTGGCTTCAGGCGGAACTCACCCCCCTCCCCCTGCGGAGAGATAACTTCGGTGATGTTTAACCATAGAGATATAAGAATAGAGGGAACAAGGGATATATGCTACCTGTAAGTGGAAGTGATAGAGGCAAAGAGAGAGATGGATGCCGAGTGTCCTATCTGTCTCTTTCTAGTCACGCGCTGGGATTGGCTGCCGCGCCAACGACGATATAGCTATACATTTTTCTCCATCCAATTCAAAGAAACTGTCATTGCTAAAATGATCACTGCAAATATATGCTGTTTTCACTTCAAAATACAAAGGTAGTTGAAGTATATTCAACCATTTACGCCTTATATCTACATCCTTCGGTAGCCTACAACATTTACATATTTTTTTAAATGTAGGAAAAAATAACATATAATTATTTGAGGTTACGTATTTGTACTTTCTTACGAGTGAAAACTGCGGTTACATCCAGGATAAGACTCCGCCTTGCATTTCAAACAATGCCTCATTTTTAAACAAATCGCGTCCAATTATTATTTTGTTAACGTTCGAATATTTAACGAATTTTAATTCTACACACATGTGCACGCATATTTACAAAACGAAATTTTAGTCTGCTTTCTCCCCTCCTGACGTCGCGTGGTCGTCTTGGCGGCTCATTGTAACAACCAATCACAGCGCTCAACTAGAAAGAGACAGATAGGACACTCGGCATCCATCTCTCTCTTTGCCTCTATCACTTCCACTTACAGGCTTGTTCCCTCTATTCTTATATCTCTATGTGTTTAACCCTCCGCCAGCAATGGGGATTTGAAAGAACGGTCGATTTTTTTATTAGGATTTTTTCATTCGTAATATATAATAATTTCGTAACATAGAATAATTTATATTTCGTATAAAAGTTATGAATTTTTAATCACGTTTCCTCAGTGTTCTTCCTCCGCGATTTCAATCCCTAAAAAATAAAATACAATCCAACTTTTACAACAATAAAAACTCGTTATTAAAGCTTTTACAAGTATATGAGAATTTTTTCAGATTTTTAACATGGTGCACGGGAAAAATGTAGTTGATTCAATAGCATCAGTGTGATTGAAATAAATGTTCTTGATTCAATAGCAATATTATTGAAATCAATACACCATGCTATTGTTTTAATCGCTTCAGTACTTGCGCCAACAGTATAACAGTTTTGAATAGACTTCATTGAATCAATCGTATATCTAGTTACCTCAGCCAAATAATTGCTTATTTCAATTACATATAAAATTAATAACTTGCGTTAGTATATTATTAGTAATATGTGTTAGTATATTATTAGTTATAACTTGTGTTAGTATATTATTGAATTGATGCAGTAAATGTAGGCAAATATGTCGTTAGTTATATCTTTCTTGATCTCAAAACAGTGTTTACCATATCTAGTTAAATGATATCTGTTTTGTGTTTTATCTGTTTCTTTTTTTGTTGTTAAGAATTTTCTCCGTGAAATAATATTGTTTCGTATTATTTCAATTATACTTACAATTCCCGTGACTATATTGTAAATGAATTCTTAACCTAGAAACATTGTTTCAATTCGACGTGTTTTTAATGCAACAGTGTATCCTATTAAATCACAGATAGTACACTGTTCTTTCGACACATTAAATTTTATTGAAACCATTGACGAATACAGTTGAATCAACTGCAGATATTTATGGCACTCCATGACGTCGTCGACGTTTCATCGAATCGACCATTTATTTTATTGTTTCAATTCATCTTTTTTCCCACGTGTAAAAACCTATATTGATCCTCAAAGTCTCGAGACTTGCTGAAAACGGAAAATGATAATTACACGTTGCTGGCGGAGGATTAAGAAAAAGAGAAGAGATTTCTCTCGCTGACGTGTCTCAAGTCTACCCTCTGATAAGAAAAGAATAATGAAATCACCGTTTTTCATTTAATTTCCGCCCTCGAAATTCTAATTTTAGATTCTCCTCCGCATTATTAGCTCAACGTTGTTGAGACTAAGCGCGATATTTTTGACAGAGGAAAACAGCACCCGACGTAAATTCGTCCCAGTTCACGAGTCCTTCAGAGTACACTTGTCTGCATCCGTCGGTGTTCTATTGGATTACGAACTTCTACCGCAGATTATGAACTTCCGGTTTAGGTGCTTTATACATAGAGCGTGTTACCCTTTGCACACAGACATCCTTACTCTCTCTCTCTCTCTCTCTCTCTGTGAAACGCGTAGATCCCCGAGCGGAAGTCCCGATGGGGCTCGATGTTTGCTTTACGTTATCGTCCTAAATGTGTTTAACGTACAATCCGGCGATTTCAGTCTGTCGGTCGCGGCCAACTGTTCAACGATTCGCGATAACGCGCGAGCAACGAAGGCAAATTTGGCGCGATGGAAGAACGAAAATGGAAAACCGAAATAAAACCGGTGGTGCCTGTTCGCCGCGTGAAGTTCTGATACACTGAAAAAAGAATTTGCCGACAATTACCAAACATTTAGTAAGATAGTTTCAACCGAATAATTTGTTATTCGTACCGTGCAACTGAATGATTTGGTTACTGTGACCAAATCATTTAGTTGAAAGTATTTCATTAAATATTTGGTAATTGTTATTCAACTTTTTCTTCAATGTACAAACAATACGACATCCTTCGACGAGTCGTCGAGAATGGAAAATGGAATGATAAAAATAAAACGAGATGCTTTCGGTTTGTCGCAGAGAGAGAAAGAGAAAGAGAGAGAGAGAGAGTGAGAGGGGGGGGGGGGGAAAAAACAGAAAANTAAAAACAGAAATAAATATTTCCCCGTTACTCCCACGCGCCTCGGTATTTAGGGGGATCATCGCTCGATTTTACAGCGTGACGCGGCTGATTATTGCGAGAGATCGCCCGCTATGTAGGTCGCAAAGGTCGTTCCATACGGCGCAAATAAAGTAGAATGATGAAAACTGAATCGTACGCCGATATGACTCTCAATAACGATGATCGAGACACGATCGATCGCCTTTGTCCGGCGATGTTTCGCCGGCTCGCGTCGTAACGATCCGGCTGTGTTACTCGCTGTTACAACGATATCGCTCGCGCAATTCCGCGTATCTCGCACGCGCTGACAGATTTATTGGATATTTATTTACAATAATAGTTATATCGATGCATATATCCTCGGGAATGCTCTGCGCTTCGCGTCGTAGAACAAAAGCACGGGGCGCCGCTCCGCCAGTTTGTTTTAGCCGTCTCTCGTATTATTCAAATACGCTGTTGACGATGCGTATAATATTGATGGAAAGAGATAAATAAATCGATAGATAGAAGCGTTTATTTTCGCTCCGGTACTTGGCACTCGAAGGACTAAATATTAATAGTCGCGTCCCTGCTGAAAATCCTGGCTGAAGCAGTTCTTGCGATGTAATCTGGTTCAACAATTCTATTTTGAGATCCACATCAAGCGTGAAGTCTTGAGAAAAGATCAAATAAGAAAAGATCAGCCGATGTCTCGAAAGTCGTTTTGTGCCCTCCAACGGTCGATTATTACGATGAGGTCAGATACGTATGCACTATTAATAGAGCTTGTTCATTATATTATAGATTAGAATTTTTACTCTCTCTCTCTCTCTCTCTCTCTCTCTCTCTCTTTCCAACGGGAGTGGAAATTTAGCTTTCATTTCTGGTTTTGTTTTTACCTTCTTTTCGAGCGAAGAATGAAAAACCGACCAAAATCCAATATGCAGACCGCAGACCCTAAAGTGGGACACGAGTCATCGATCAAACTCGAAACAGAGTTCCCCTTCCTCCTCTCCTCCCATCCCCCGTGTGTTTCGCCATTTTCATAATACCGAAACGACCCCCGCCGGACACGATTCTTTCCATCATTCTCGTACGTACACGGCCGTTCATACATCGCATTCATCGGTGCATCCCGATGCGGCCTCATTTACGAGGCTCATTCGGGGTTTCGGGCGCATTCGTTATCCGCCTTCTCCGATAACATCCTTATCGAGGATATGTATCCGCTGCCCGAAGATGACGTACAGCGCGCGGAACAGCAAGAGGAACGGAGCAGGGGGGAGCAGCAGAAGGGGTGGAGGAGGAGAAGGGACGACGGTGTGTGCCGCGGTCAGTTGTAAAATGCAAATCGGGATCCGCTACCGTAATGGAAGGAGCTCGACGGACGTATGGAGTACCGTCACGGACGTATGCGCACATACTCTCTCTCTTTCTCGCACACACACACCTAGATGCGTCCGGTAGTCGTGTAATATACAGCGGAGGCGGCCGAGCGGGTTACGTCGAAACTACGGTGGTTGGTTGCATCGCGGCTACCGCCGCCACCGCCGCCGCCACCACCGCCGCCACCGCGTCAGCTGGCCCGTTACCGGTGATAGCTACGCCGTAGACATCACTATAATGGAATGCGTCAGGTTGCCTTTATGTCTTTCGCCATACCCGAACCGTGGCCGCACGAGCGAGCGAGCGCGCGCGGGCTCCCTTATCCATACCGGTTTCCTATAACCGACCGCTCCCTCCTCTTCCCTTCGACGTGATCCTCTTGCCTGAGTTAGTAGATTAAAACGATGCTGCTTGACGAGGGCGTCTTCTTCCTCCTCCACTCGTTGCGCTTCGCTCGAGATCCCGTCGGACTTATCCGGGATTATTAATATGTCAGGGAAAAATCGCGACAGGCGCGACTTGCGTTGCGCGTCTCCCCGCGAAGAGGCTCTTCGCCTGTCCGTTGAATCGTATCTCCCGTCAGTAAAGAAATTCATTTGCTGGAGATGATTGTTGTATCCGATATGATCGAACCGAAGTGAATAAAAGAGAGACGGTTGGCACTGGCTGTTGAAACGACCGATGAGGACAAAATACGCAAAGCGCGGATAAAGAGATAAGCGTGATTTGATGAAGGGAAGAGTGAAATTGAATTGTACTAATATTCTGTGTATAAAATAAACCGAATTAAGTAAATGTAATTTTTAAGCTTAAGATATCATTTAAGCGATTTTCTCTACAGCTTGAATTATAAAAAAGCAGTATATAATTCGTGTGTTCGTATCGGGGAGAAATCTGGTTTACTTTATTCGCATTATTATTATGAGAACTATTTATTGTCCAAGGCAATAAATATCCAGCCTCTGACACCAACAACTACTGATTTACTGATACGGGAGATACGAAACGCAGATGCTGCCAACTTCACTTCTTTTAGCAGCGTTAGCTGAATCTACTTTGGCTGCGTTCCGATATTCACTGCCAATACTGAAAATCTATAATTCATGTTACATATATTATAGATTTTCAGTACAGTGGTGGTGAATATTGGAACACATACAAACACACCTACACTACTTACGGCTGAAATGACCAGGCTAGCAAGTTTTTATTAATCATGATTCTTGGACAGTTACTAGCTAGATTCTGCTTCCTTTATAACATCGAGGAACCCATTTAGTTGACTCAAACAAAACGCTTGTTTGCATACAGGCAAAACAAATGTTTAATTTAGTTGTAAAAACCAAAATTCTCTGTATCGAACCTTTTTCATTTTCGTTTCAGAGAACCAAATCTTACAAAAAAAAGAAAAAAATCAAAAAATTTGTCCGCCCATATTCAAACAAGCATTTTGTTCGAGTCAACTAAACGGATTTCTCAGTGTATTCGAGCGACGCGACGAACAACGTTCGGGGTTGTTACAACCGGAGCTTGGTTATGGTACGGCAAAATTCTCTCGTGAAAAAACACAAAACTCGCATCAAATATATGCTGGTGTTTGGACAAATAGATTCTTGGCGGGTAGGTAATCGTGGAATTATTAAACAAGTAAAATTGGATCCGAAGTTATGCGAGCGTAAAACACACATGCGCGTGAACTAATGCGCGAGCGAGAGCGTGCGCGGTTTCCCCGAATCCGTCGATGTTTCCGCTCACGGATGAACAAGTTGCACGCTTGATGTAATAAGCGCGATTTTCGTTATAAACTTCTAAAAGCACAACTTTCGGAAAAAGGAAACGGGAAAAGAGAGAGAGCTGGAACGAAACTACGGTAATAGCAGTTGTATCCGCCGCCTGGCCACCGGTGGGTCTTGAATATCAAGCGAAGCAAGCGAGGGAGGAGGAAGGGGGGGAAAAAAACGCTTCGAGAACGTATCACAGGAAAACACGAACGGATGAGACCGACTGGATTTCACTCCCCAGTCCGGATAAAGCCGGCAGTATGGAAAGCTTCTTACTCTCTCGTGCTCCGCTGCCGGCGTGCTTACGTATGAACGACATTCGCTCCGCACGGATAATGCACGTCGTCGATAATAGCCGAAGGGATATCGAGATGTGTCGGCTGCTTAAGAGAAATCACCGGATCGTAAATCGAAAGTACCCCCAAATTGGGCGAGATATCCTTCCGTGAACGGCGCTCTGGAAGCAGGAGAGAGAGAGAGAGAGAGAGAGAGAGGAAGAGAGACTTTTTTCTCTGTTTCCCTTCCTTCATTTTATTGCCTCGCGCTGCGAATGTTTCCACCTTCACATTTTCCACGCCGAGAATAGAGAAATAATCATATTTCTGATCCTGTTTCTTTTTTAAAGATACCCTCCGCGGAATTTGGGGCGCAGCGGACGGCGACGGAAATTATTTTCGCGTTGTGTTCGCACTTCTCTCCATAGACGACGAAAAAAAAAAAAAGAAAAATAGGAGAAAAGAGGAAAGAAAAAAAGGGAAACAGAACAACGGACGATTATTTTTATCCCACGATTTCCCACAGTTTCCCACTTTACGGTTTTACGCCGCGTCTCAACGGCCGAATATCGGAATATTCTCAAGCAAAGCTCACTTACCGCCGCAGTAATATTAAATTGAAAATAGCACTTGTTCCGCCGAAGTCAGTATTCACAGACTTTCGCAGCACTTCTCCAATATAAACATAAGGCCAGTATTCATAGCTGGATCCTATATTTAAGACTGTCTTAAGTTCATCTCCAGACGTTTCGTAGCCAATGAAATGAGCGGCACAGCACCTAGAGATGAATTTAAGACGGTCTTGAATATAGGAGATCCGATATAAATGCTGGTCTAAGAGTCGGAAATTGTCTCCCCCCCTCATTCACTCTCGATGCACGACGAAGAATTCTCCCCACCGATGCTTTATCCGTCGCTCGATATTACCGTTATTGGAAATCCGGATCGTTAAATCGCGAGGATACAGGATGTCGGACGACTGGGCCGGGATTATCGAGCGAAGGAGCCGGATAGTTGTTGCTGTGTATCGCTGGGTACGCGTGATACAAGCGCCCATAAGCGGAAAGGAATTGGATTCTGGAGATTCATGCAAGAAAAAGTGCGAATCTCCCGGTGTGCGCCTCTTTAGAGAAGAACGTCTTTCCGATCATGATCGTGTACACGGCAGCGGCAGGTCACGCAAGAACACCGATACGACCGTACTTGACTGTCGTAAACGAGAAGCCGTCGTCGTGTCGCTACGGGACGACGGTCGTATCACCGTCACTTGGCGCAGCCGTTCGCAACGAATACGTCATGAATGTAACGTTTGATGCCCCAAGTGGGAAATAACTGTTGGCGAGGTACTGATTTTTAGCCTGTAGAAAGAAGAATTATAGATAGAGTTAAGAATATAGCCTGTTTATTTGTACCTGCGGATGTTCATTCTTAATTTTTCATCAACTGGGGGGACTTGAAGACAGTCGATTCTTTAATTGTGAATCTTAAGATAAATGGTAGATAGAGGGGGTACGGTATTCTATCTTAAAAATCTTAGAGATAGTGAGATTATGTGTGCGTGAGAACGTGAATATTCAGCTGCTTGTTTTTAATAAAGATAAAAAATGCGTTTTGTATCCTCGCTTGTCGGCGAGACTCAGATTGCATAGCACGTATTTTGCAAATCAATAATTTGGCGTTTTACATGCTTTTGACGATGATTTCAATGAATATATAATGATTTTACCTTTTAAAATCGATTTTTTGGCGTTTTACATATTGTGTTGATAAAACAAAAACTACATATTGCTGTGCATTGTATACTAAGTCAATGCACGAGGAGAATCGCACGCATTATTGTAAACTAATATTTTTATTTTCGATATTTTTGCATATGTGCATTAATTTGGATAAAAATAAAGGAAATTTAACGAATAATCTGCCGTACAAATGATATTATTTTTGTCTCGAATGAGACTTAATTTTCTTTCTCACAAAAATCTTCACTTCCAGATGTTCAAATAATTCAACTTCGTGGAGCTAACATTATTTTTTTTTCTTTCGAAGTACATACTTTCAAAAGTTAGCTTAAAAGGATCTTTTTATTCACTCATATAAAAGTATATATGAATTTTAACCGAAATCTCTTTGTTTCAATGCTTTCGCTTCGATTCCAATCTGTAAGAAATAAATAAAATACAATCCAATTTCTACTCCGACTTCGAATTCAACATTTTTAAAACATTAGCATCATAATGTAAAATCCGTATTTCAGTACTCCGAATCGGTACTCCGCCGGTCTCGAGTACCGATCAAATTGGACATCTCCACGGGAATGCTCGGTCGGTTTCAAAGCGACGCGTCTTCCCCGTCCACGTATTTCGCGCGGCTGTTCACGTGTTCGGCTAATTGTTTACGCGGAGGGAGAGTTCGTCGGCCTCTCGCGAAAACTGTGAATCGTGCGACAAAACGACGCAAAAATCCACTTAACAAACTCCGACGCTTCCCTGTTCTTCACTTGCTCGCCCGAGCTTCATCCCGTATCCGTCCGAGTTCTCGGTGTTGCGAGACGCAACATCTGCCGAGCGAAGAAAGTTCCGCGCGAATTTCTCGAGCGAGCTGCCTACCACTTCGCGCTCATCAACGATTTCGCAGCTGCGCCGAGGACGTGTACACTCTGGGTCGACGCAGGGGGAGCCGTTCGTTCCAGCGAGCTGCTATTTTATCGCTTTCCGAGGACGGAAACTGAAAAGTCGCCGGTCTATCGAGCGAAGGGAAACACGATATTACGGAGCGACGGCGTTCCTCCCGAGATCGAAGCGACTCGCGCGGAAGCTCTCAATGAACCCCGAACTCCGGATGAACTACAGACCCTGGAACTCGATCCCGGTCCGCCGTTCTCCGATAGCTGGATGCGGCGGCGACGGAAACTCTATGAATGGTCTATCTTCCGACGATTCCCCTCTCGGAAGTCGGCACGTTCGTTCGCCCGTTAGGAAGCAGCCCGGCAGATTCCATAAAGTGTGTCGGCTCGATAAACGTTCTGGCATTATACGATGTCTCGCGGCCTTGAGTGGATGGGCGCGCGCGCGAGGCCGTTACGAGGTTATCACGGTGATCATTAGGGGCGATATCAGAGGAGTGGTGGCGCGAAGGGTGGCGCAGTTAGGCGACGGAAACGCGATACACCGTACACGCGAAGTAAGTAACGCGTTTCCTTCGACAGCTCGCTATAGCGACGGCGGAGCAGCGATAAAGGTTGATCGTTGCCGGGTCGACAGGTGCCCCCGCTTCGACTCGATCGCGGAAACCGGCCGATCGACGTCTCGTAAAATCCGAGATACGACGACGACGACTGCGAGCGGATACGCGCGGAGGAAGCCTACATGACCCACTTCGCGAAAGTCCGCGGATTCAAAGCGATCGAGAGGCTGACATCCGAGTAGAAAACAAAGCATTTGCACTTGCATTATGTTTGCGGGCAGATCCCCGTCGTCGACGCGTAATCATGGAATCGCGGGACACCGCAAGGTGTCAGTCGAACGCAACGTGCGCATCGCCGGGGAGACGGTGAAGGCCGTGTGTGCCTGCGGTTATTTCGATTTCGCGACGAGAGGCAACCGTTGTACGCGCCCGAGGATGCACCACCGGGAGGAGACGATGCGGTGTTGCGTCGGAATTCTGCTCGACGGATGTCCGACAGTTTGGCCGAACTGAACTCAGAGGCACGTCAGGTAGCTGCCGTTCGATGGACTTTCCGCCTTCCCGCTGTTCAGCGTCAGCCCGAGCAGACCCCTGTAATTCCACGTACTTTGGACTGCGGTTATTCGCAGTCGGGGCCACGCGGCGGCGTGCTTGACGTGGCACGGTATTAACTTGACTCGTTATTCCTCCGATTTACGAAGGCTACGTCGTATACGGGGCTCGTTTACGTTCGTTCACTTTCGAACAAGCGACGGCTGCTTTTTTATCCCGTTAATATTCGCGATTTTACGCTGATCAGATCGTAGGTTAATGGGCGTGTGCTTTACGTTACGTACGTAGGAGCTCTCCCGTAAGCTCTCCGTGAAAGTGCCCCCGCACAGAAATTCCCGTGTGAAAATCCCCCGAGTGCAGCATAGATTCTGATATCACACTGTACGTAGCCAATTGTATTTCTACGTCTATTAAATATTTGCCAAGGAATATCGGAGTAATGAAGAAATCGTTGATCGAATGAAGTTAATATTACTCGAACGGTAGCATTTCTTTCCAGTGTCCCTTTCGAAACACTACACTTCTAACCAGAACCCGTATAAATTTCCCAACTAGAATCCACAATTAATTTGCAAAATCTCGGACTGGGGTTCCAATTGGATTCCACGAAATTTTCTATATATCTACGCGGTGCGTATTCCGCAAGGTCCGAAAAATCGATCGATGAACCGACGAGCGACATATCGGCTGCGAGAGGGCGGGAGAGCTGCCGAGTACGGGACGAATATCGCGGCGTATATTACCGCGTGTATTTTCACGGGTGCGCGTTACAGAGAGGCACTGACGCTACTAACAACCATTTTGTTAGCGGCAACTACAAATGCAGCCGGTCGCAGAGTACGTTCTCCAGGCGACAGACTGATATTCAATGCGGACCGCTTTTCGTTGGGAAGATAAACGTCATTCGAGAGGCACACCCACACACACACCCTTCCCTCGTCTTCTACACGCACACAACACATTCTCTCTATCTCTCTCTCTTTCTCTCGGTTAGCTGCAGTCGAGATTATTCACTATTTGCCACCCCTCGAGTCTCGAGAAGACATTTCTCTCTCTCTCTCCACCGGCAGTTTCGGCACTCACAGCGCGTTCGGGGAGTTCGTCTCCGGATTCCGCCCGGCGCCGTGAGGGCATTAAGGGGGATTCGGAAGGAAGGAGCACGGAGGTGGAGGAGAAAGTCGGTACCGAGGAGAAGCGCAGGTGCGCGCCGGCAATCTTCCCCGATGGCCGGCAGCGAGAAGCTCCCGGTGGAAGCTCGCGCGCGCCGAGGTCGCGGTCGTTTCGCGCTAACCTCGCGCCGTAGTCGACTAGAGGGAACGACAAACGGGATTATATTCTCTCCCTCTCTCTCTCTCTCTCACTTCCTTTCTCTCTCGCGGGGCGGGGCCGGATGTCGGTGGACCGAAAGTAGGTAGAAGTAGGTAGCGCGCGCTGTAAATCTGAACGCGGTAAAGGTAAAATGCGGCCGCTATGCGAGCGCACTGAATGTTCGCATCGGCGTGGATTTTTCACGCGACGCCGGCGATAAATACTACAGCGACGGTACGGCGGCGACGGCGACCCATCCGGTATGTACGTACCTACGTACCTACGAAAAGCGTGCGAATGAACGCGACAGCTCGAAATTGACTCTCTCTCTTTCTCTCTCTCGCGGCCCGAATCCCCCGGATCCTTGAAGCGACGTTGCGACCGCTCGCGTAACGTCCCGTGTAAATCTCCCAGCGCCTGAGAATGCGCTCCGCGCGATAAATGTGTCGCAGCACGTGTATCTCGCGGCGATGTGTGTGCTCGGCCGATTCTATTATTCGGCTAATCCTCCTCTCCGTCGGATTTCTCTTTCTTTCTCTCTTTCTCTCTCTCTTTCTTTCTTTCATCGAGGGAACGACATGAATTCAAGATCGCTCCTCGACCTTTGTTCTCCCCCCCGCCGCTCTTTTTTCTCCCGCCTCTCTTCGACAAATGCAAATGCGAGGTGCAATTCGCGCGATCTACACGCGAGACCGGTCCCATCGCCATCGCCATTAACGTCGGCTCCATTTTCGAGATTTCCCAAGGTGTTTTCCCTCGGCCGCGCATATGTAAAAAGCGCCGACGATTACATTTAACCGCTAATGGAGCACGCGTCAACAACCGGCGGCCATCGTCGATACATTAGCGTCCGGCGCCGTGATAACATTTATCCCGCTGTAATTTTTATCCATTATCCGCATTATCGCCGAGTGTCTCCTTCAAACTTAATAAACTTTCGCCACGTGCGCTGCGTTCTTCTCCCTCCTCCTCCTTCTCTCCGTCCTCCCGTCCTCTCCTTCTTCTCCCGCGCCCCGGGTCCTCCTTCCTCGGTGAATTTAGATTTTCGTCGCCCTCTTTCCCAATAAAACCGAATAAATTCGACCCAAGGGTTCAATTTTACCGTGCCTGAAATCAGCGGTGCACGGAGGAGGCGCCGATTATTGCCGCCAACGTGAGCGCGGAAAGAGAAGGCTCCATTATTAGCTTTCCCTTCGTTTTCAATTCGTCCTGCTCCTCCTTCACCTCCTCCTCCTCTTCTTTCCCGTCATCCTTCACCTCCCCCCCCCCTCCCGGTCTTACTTATCCTTCTTCCTTGGTGGTGCTTTTCACAGCACCGATCAACAGTAGCTGAAAGCTCGCTCCTATCGAAGAGGCGCGAACTCGGATGACGTACGCTTTAAACCTTGCGCCACGGGCGGATATTCAATGGCGGGATTGCCTGTAAAATACGTCCGAAGCGGCTGTCCGTCCGTAGCGGTGCAGTGAAATTCGCGAGAATGGACGTAATGCGGCGGAATAAATGCGTTCCAGCGAATTGTACGCGCGCGAGCATATCGGATATTGCGCGATAACGCGGATGTTTAGGAGTTTTCGGGGCAAATTTACGAGGAACGCGCCAGGATCCAGGTGTCATCCACCGTTGATGGCTCCACGACGGGGACTACTATCGCGAGATATATATTCGCGGCATTTGTCAAATTCACTACATATAAATTTAACTTCAACGTTAATGAAGCAATCATCGAGAACGACGACGCGGAAGTTACTCGGCGAACATAATTCACTGCCCCGGAGCATCGTTACATGTTAATCTGAGTGCACTTCGTCTTTCAATAAAATTCCATTGAGATGAAATTCCCGATGAAAACGACGAAGTAATTTCCACGGTCATTAATTACAACCGCTGTACATAATTAAAATCGTCGATTGATAAGTTGCACGTTCTCGAGAGTCCCCGTTCCGTCAACTCTCGACGAAGTCCCCCGGTCTACCGACGGTGGTAAAAATGAAGAATAAAAGAGATAAGTTGGAAAAAAGTAGAAAGAGAGAGAGAGAGAGAAAATGTGCGCGCGCGCGTGTATGTGTGTCGGAGATAAGAGCACGCCCATTGCGACGTAGCGCGTAGCGACAGAGAGATTGAATAATAAAGTCATTAAATCTGCAGTATTATAATATCACGTCGACGTTGGGAAGCATAACGCTGGAAAGTAGCTCCGAGCAAAGTTCAGTTTATGGCTGGCGCAATAAGTGGACCGGAGTGAACACACCACCGCCGAAGAGTTACCGCTTCGCCCGCTTAAAGCGGTAACTTCGGAGCCGAGCGTGCGAGCGAAGAAATCGTGCTCGTGGCAAACGAAAAAAAAAAGGAAAAAGAAAACAAGAACCAGAAAGAGAAGAGAGGCGATTTCGCGAAGTACGCGCGTGTTGCGTGTGGTCCACATTACAACCCCCCTCCCCCTTCTCTTTTTCTCTCCCTCTTTCTTTAGGCGCGCGTTTCTTAAACTCTATAAAACATTTTACGACGCCAATTGTACCGATGCTTCGATCCTCGTTGTCGCCGATATATTTACTGGCATATTTATCGTTCCGTTACGATGTATCGAACGTGCCCCGTTACCGCCGTCGCCGTCGTCGTCTTCGTCGACTACCGTAATAAGTATTGCAGTCGTAAGACGTCACCCGGCATAAAATACTTTACGTTCGCCCGCGGTCGACAGTCACGATGACTTTACACGGTTCCCGCTACTTCTGGGTAGAGTGACGACTAACCGACCCGAATTTTGCGCGACATTCACCGATTTTCGGGGATAATGCAGGACAAAGTACCTTAGACGCCATTTATTCTGATTTATCGCATAAAGAAAAATGAATAATACAAAATATAATAATAGATTGTGACAGAAATTCGTTGATTTTTAAAATGCGAGTGCCACCGATAGGCGTCAAATGAAAGTCTTTATGCCGTATATACACAGACAAAAAATTAGTCTTAAATTAAGAATAAATATTCTTATATATATAAGCTTATATTTGATAATAATATATCACTTTAATATTTTGTAAAGTGATATTTTGTAAATTGATGTATCAATTTTAAAAAATCTCAATTTTCTAGTTGTGTCCCGATTTATCAAAGTCGATATCCTAAAATTGGCTGATCAAGAGTTGGCACTTTTGGGATACCTCCGTCATCGACCGCTCCGCCATTCTGCAACGTATCCCACGTTTTCACGTTTCTTAGATGCATTTTCGGCCGTGCGTCGCGTCTAGCAAAAGATGATTTACTAGCATGTGACGTGGCACTGGAGGAAGAAAACGAATCGGTACGTGTGTGTGTGTGTGTGTGTATATATGTCGCGAAAACGGCGGCTACCTTTTTACCTTTATGGCCGTGCCCGACCTGCAAGAATAGATTTCGAGGAGAGATATTTTTCACGCTCGTCGCTGCTCGCACCACGGGCGACGCGCACCTGACAATGCCGCGTAAAAAAGCGTTTCCGTCACCTGGGAAATGAGCGACTTCCTTCGACGGGAGGAGAGAATTAATAAATCCGCGAGTGCGAAAAGTGCAAACGACACGAACAAACCACTTGTGAAGTGTAAATGCCTGGAGTATTTCGTACATTTTGTTCAATCGTAACGTAAAATGGAAACCAGAAAAATTTTGAGAAAAATGTTGGAAGGAACCAAATAGGACCTGTTTGTGTTTCTTACTTAGAATCGTATATTTGAAACATTACATTTTTAATCAGAACGCAGATTTGCCAATTAGAATTCATAATTATCTAAGGAAATCAGACTAAATCCCAATTAAATCTCATAAAATGTTCTATGCGAGCGGGGTTATACTCTTAATGTTACGCAGTAATATTTTCACATATCCCTCACGTTAGAGCAACACAAAAATTTTAATGAACTGTTTTCAACACAAAATTTTTTATCGTGTATTTTGCTTAATAACACGCGTGCAGCGTGCGTGTTTACGTGTAAAGTGTAAATGCGTAAATGTGTAAAATGTAAAAATATTAATTGTAGTGTTTCGTATACTTTATTCAATCATGGTGTAAAATGGAACTAGAGAAATCGTTGAGATGACAAAATAGGATCTGTTTATAATTGAAACATTACGTTTCTAATCAGAACCTGTGTATAAATTTGCCAAGTAGAATCCATAATTACTTTGAGAAATCGGCCTGGGCCCCGATCAGATCCCAAGAAATTTCCTTTACAGGTTATATCTCGAAACATTCTCTCTCTCTCTCTCTCTCTCATTACCTTATAATTTTTTCAGTAGCTTAGATTTTCCTCGGACATGAATCGCTGAGCGCGTCGACGACGTTATCAATCTCCTCCGACTTGAGGAGGCAAAGACGCCGCCGCCGTCGCCATGGCTTTTCACCACGGAGACGGCGGCTTTTTGCGACGAAACTTCAAAGAGTGCGCGAACCACACCGCGAGAGACCAACCACGGTGCTCGAGCGTTAACTGTGGGCGAAGAAAAATGCTGAGGAGGTTCTTGATACGTCGCCGCGCTCTCTCGCGATCTCGTTAACCGTCGTGGTCGTACCGTCGAGTATCGTGCCACTTATGCGGTCTTTACGCGATATCACGTGTCACGTCGAGCGGTGTAATTAAGATCGGAGAATGCTGTGAGCACCCCTGGACTTTTGATAGCTAAGTTTTCCGCCGTCGGGAGAACGGCGGCTGGTGAGCGGAGCGGAACGAATGAAGGAGACCGCGCGCTTGGAAACCCGCGCGAGGGAGGGTAAACGAACGGAAGGCCGGAGATTCGCAATTAAAACCTCTCTCCGGCGATCCTATAATAATTCACCAGCATTACTCTCTCTCTCTCTCTCTTTCGCAACTATTGCGCCCGCGTGTTCGAAGTCTATAAACTTCAACGTTGAGGGCGTTGAGACAATGAGCGCGCGCGATACAGGATTGTTGTTTCTCGCGAAGCGGAGGAGCGGCGTCGCGGATGCGCGATCTCACGAGTCTTCCCCCTCCCCGTCGTCAAAAGGAGCGTCACGTGCCTCACAGTGCCTGTCGTTAAATTTCTTCGGGACTTTGCGAGAAATTCAGGTCAAAGATCAAACTCGCTGGAAGAACACGACGTTACAGCGAGCAACACAATTTTCACGACGGCGTCGGCGGTATCTTGAAAAGGTAACTTACGCCGTACTTTCGGCGTTTACGTCAAACTCGATTTTTCGACGCGCACTTTTCCTCCTTTTCTCCTACCTCCGTTCCCCTTCCTCCTCGTTTTTTTCTTTCGGCGAACGCAGAGAAGAATTTCCGTCTCTGGGTTAAATCGTCGAGGACGTAGATGCGACGAAGGACGGGGACGGCCCGTTTGACAGAGGAGCGTTTGATGCAGCTCCTAAATAACGGGACGATGAGTAATTAAGCGTCTCGGTCGTTCCGACGATGTCACGTCCTCGAAAAGCGGGACGCGCGAGTCGGAAGGATTGAGAGGATATGGATGAAGGAGGAGGAAGAGACGGTGAGCGAAATGGAGGAGGGCGGGGGGGAGAGAAAGGGAAGAGAGAAGGAAGACGACGGCTGAAAGCACACAATTAGCGAGTTAACAGCGCGGCAAACATCGTGAATGCGAAGAAGGAACTGAAATATCCCGGGACTGCGAGCGATGCCGGGACTTTCTCGGGGAAAAGGCGCGAGAAGGCGAGATGACGTTTGCGTCAAAAAGTCTGAAAGTCACGAAGGCGTTCTTTCCGACCGCTGGCTGCTAATGTGCCAGACGACGGTTTTCGATGCCACGACGTTAATAAAACGACCGATCGCACGTGTGCATACACACAGACACACCTACACACATACACTTGTGTGTTCCACACGCTTGTGTAACATTTCATACGTAGGAGGCATTAGCGACGGTCGAGCATTTCACGCGAGTGTCAAAAGTGTCACACCGGTGTTTGATTAATCGACGCGTCGCGCAATGCGCGAAATAAACGCGCGGGACCGCGCGCGCGCGCGTTACATAATTTTCAGCGATACGATTCCTAATGAATGGCCGTCGCTTTCTCTCTCTCTCTCTCTCTCCCTCTCTCTCTCTCTTTCTCTCTCTTTTGCCGAACGAATCAATGCAATCGTATTTTCGCAAATCACGCTATCATAAATAGCAGCGAGTTAAATTTAAACAACGACCTCGGCGATAAAGTTGTCATTGAAATTCTCGATGATATACGCGCGCGCGCGAGCACGCTGCCGCGGGAGTAATTCATTTCATATTAATTCCGCTCTTAATGAGGGAAGATCCTTTTGTAAAAAGTAGACACGACATCCATACCGGGCGAAACTCTGTAAACGACCGAGGGGGAGGGGGAGGAGGGGGTGAAATTCATAAAATATATTTTATCCGAATTAGTGCTGCCCCAGATCTCCTTCGTGAAATATTTCACGAGGAGGCAGATTTCAATTGCACCGACGGAGGTGATTCTCCACCTCGTCCCCTGCGATTTCAATCTAGCCGGGAATATTTCAAAAGTACATTCTGATAAATAATTTGGGCAATTTTCGCACGAATGCGTGATAAAGCGAATATTATTTATTAATCATTCGATATCTTTCGCGACAGTTAACGTTCTATTTTTCCTTGTCTCCGTATAGAACATTTCTTGAGATCCCACTGAGATTTAATTCGATTTCGCAAAATAATTTATTAATTCTAGTTGAAAAATTTATGTAGGCTCTCCATAGGTTAGAAGTATAATGTTTTAAATATACACTTCTAAGTGGGGAAAATAAACAGATTCTATCTGACCATCCACAACGTCTCCCCAAAGATCTTTTCTGTTTTCCACTTTACATTACGATTTAAGAAAATATACGATATTCACCTTGCGTTAAATTGACACGAGAATTTATACGGATTGTACAGATTGCTCGAGACATGTGAAATGTGTTAAACTCAATATCAAATTTTTCACTGTGCGTGAGATCGTCTATTTTGGAATAATTTTGACCAATTCTAATCGAAATCTATGGCGCACACGGGAGAATCTGGGACAATTTCTACGCGGGGCATATAGCGTGAGAACGAGAGAGAGAGAGAGAGAGAGAGAGAGAGAATTCACCGCGGTCGGAATTGCGGAGAAAGCTGTCGTTTTTGCGCGCGAGCGAGCGCGTATCTCCTTTCTTCGGATTTTTCCCCGAGGAAGCGAAGATAAAACATCCGTTTCGCGTAATGACCTAATCAATAGGTACGTCGCCGCGGCCGCGGTGGTCGTTAGAGGCGAATTGCCGGCGAAGTTCTCGCGCGCGTGCGACGCTGAAAGTCCACGGGCGGTACGGAGAAGTGCAGCAGAAACGGCTGACAAAGCGCTTGCTCCGCCGTCGGGTACTTTTCGCTTTCATTTGGCGCGCCTTAACAGGCCGGTATGTTCGCGACCACCGTGAAGTTTCTTCTACCGACCGACCGACCGACGACGTCATTCCCTCGCTCCTTTGAAAACGTCCTAGAAAACGTCACGCGCCAGCCAACCCGGAAGAGAGGTGAGCGACGTTAAGCGAGGGTGTAATCGCGAGAGTTACGCGATTCTCCGCGATTCCTATTATACGCCCGGATCAATTGATGGTTACGGCGCTTTTAACGAGCGCCGACGTGTGTTTCATCGTGTGGACGACGTACGTACGGACGGACGTACCATGAGGCGAACGTGGGGGATCTCTCCCGGGAATACCGGGCGCGATGGACCTCGACCCTGTTTTTTCAAAGAATTTTCGCCGATACTGCCGCAGAACGCCGCCGGCGATTGATACGTGCTCACTCACGGACGGACGATAGGCGGACGAGAGAGGGAAAGGGAAATGATAAAGAGAGAGAGAGAGAGAGAGAACTGCGGCCGAAATCTGATAGTTGGCAGTGTAGTACGATACGAATAAGAGCAACCCTCGGAAAAAAGACCTCGGCTGGTAAAACCAGCGCGGGTGGAAGGCGAGAGTCGCGTTGCTCTCGCGAGTGTCAACTCGTGACGTGACTGCCGAATCGAAACGCGGGTCGTATCGAGCGCGCGATCGATCCTCGCGATTGACGCGGCTTCGTTTTCCGCGCGTATATACGTACATACGTAGATTTTAATATATACGTCAAGTTACGTTCACGTCACGCGTCCTTCGCCGAAATCGCGCGAGCAATTCGCCGATCTCGAAGGAGAGCCCGCGTAACAGACCATGCGGCGGAGCGGGATGTACCTTTAAAGGGCACGGCCAGGTGTCCCTCGTTAATCCTATTGTCCTACAAAGCGAAAGCTCACGGCCAACCTTGCTCCGTCGTACGTCTTCGTCCTTTTTTCCGCCTTCCTCTCCCTCCCCCTTTCCTCTTTCATTTTCTCTCTCGCTCGCCCGCTCTCCCTCTCTCTCTTCCCGCCGAACAGTCTTGCCCCGGCGGACACGTGGACGAAGATTTATGCCGGCCGTGATTTCGCGACTCGTGGTTCCCCCGTTCCGTCTGCGGACACCGAGCGAGCGACCCACCCAACCGTTCCCCCGGAGGCTATCAAGGGGTCCCGAAGAGTGACGGGCACGTAGCGCGGGCTGCGTGAGTGCGTGTGTGCGATAATGCGCCACCTCCCGCGCGCGGTGTGTGTTTCGCCGGGACCCGTTCGGTGATAAATGGCGGGCTGACTCTTAACGCCGATGCGAGAACGATCGCCCGCGACGATCGATTTTTGTTCTCTCGCTCTCGAGTTAAAATTTCGCCTCTACGCTGAACCTTGATTTCTACACGGTAAAAAGAAGGGCTGTGGAATCGAGTAAACGTGATCACCTCTTTTTCAGCCCCTTAGATCGAGCAAGGTTTTTATCAATTTATTAATTCAAGTGCACTTTGATGGTTTGCAGTAAATGCTTGTTCGAACGCAGTAATAGCTTTTGTAGTTTATAAATAAATTATTGAATGTGGAAGGGTGTAGAATGGAATTGTATAATACTTTTTCCCACATCGAAGAGACGTAATGTTTAAAATTTTAACGATTTTTTTTTCTAATAAATATTTTCTTACATTAAAACTCGTGTTATTTTAACAAGCTGAATGTGTTAAAGGATAATGTGCGGGTACGTTACATTAACATTGTATCTGTGTACTTGGGACAATCCTTAACACATTACTCGTGTTAAAGTAGCACAACAATTTCAGTGGATTTCACCGTATTTAACGCAAGACTTCTCTACCGTGTATTCTTGAGAGCGTCGAAGTAGCGTCAAAATTTCGAGTGGGGAGGACGAATATCAAGCGAGGAAAGCGCCGGAAGCGATTTCGCATCGCGAACGGTCAGCCGACAAGGCGTGAAAACGCATCTAATCGCAACAAGCGCGAGCGAACAATGGAAAGCAAAATTTCACGCCTCATTTTTCGATCATTTTCGCCCCTTCACGGCGAAGTCAGCGAGCCGGGGGACTATCACGAAGGAGCCGACTTCGGATTCCTCGCGGGACGAGCCTTTGACTTCGAGAAATCTTTATTTTTCTGGAACGCGCGCGGAAAATGTGTAACGTCGCCCTGCGCCGCCGCCGAAAGAAAGAAGCTCGGAAAGAATGCGGCGCTCGCAGATAACGCGACGAGGATAGTCGCGCGCGACCTCGTATAACCGGTGTTAAGAAAGTTTCACCTTGCCCCTCGCCCCCGAGGTATATATAATGTCCCCGGCAGTAGAAATCCCCGGATGCGCACTGTCGATTCACAAAGGGGCCCGCGTTATAGTCTGATAAAGTGAGAATGTTTTGTCCCTCACGTAAGAAGGCGGCCAAAGGACTTCTTTCTCGTAAAAATCCTCGACGCCGGCTGAAAGCGTTGACGCGTTGTTATCTCGTCTGGCTGGAAATTCCGGCAGGTAAGAAGTCGCGGCGGAAAGTCTCGGGATCCCCATCGAGTAATTAACTCGTGAGACGAGACCGCGATAAGTTTGGCTTTCGCAACGGGAGAGATTTCTCACACCTTATCCCTAATTCCATATATTTAATTCCTTACTCCCCTTATTCTTCTCATTGTGTCTGAGCTCTGGATGTTCCAATCGATTGAAATCTTGTGAATTCGTTCATGTGGAATATACCGGATTCACTGTTCAATATCGAATAAAGATCGACGATTCGAAGCGCAGAATTCTCTCTGCGTGAGTGAAAAATCACTCGAATTCGACTCCGTTATCATCCCGGTCTACGAGTGAGATTTCGCTCCGGGAAATTTAGAAAGCACGGAGAAGCTTATCAACTCGAAAATTCTCACCGGACGCTTCGAACGGGGTGGAAGATTTATATCCGGCATCATCATAAGGTACTTGGGCATTGCGCGCGATAAATTCTCCCGTATCTGATGAACGCAGAAATCTATAATCGACGTTTCTTTCGGACGCTGAATTTACGACGCATCGTGAAAGCGCGGCCACTAAACGCTTCCCTGCGATATCGCCCGGAAGAATGTCGCTCGACGACGCATCATCCGGGACACAGGAGAGAAAGAGAGAGGGGGGGAGAGAGTGAGAGAGAATTACGTACGCCCACGTCGACGTTCTCATCGCGAAATCACGCTCCCGAGAGCCATTTACGGCTTATCGGGCGGTCGTTTCGGCAACGTCTTAATCTGGGCGAGAAATTTTATTACCGCCCC
>NW_014555679.1:1635897-1649806 GCF_001313825.1 Dinoponera quadriceps
CCCCCCCCCCGCTGCCTCTTCTCGACTAATCCACTTACGCGACACGCCGTCTGTCGCGGGGCGCCTGTATAGGCGCAATTAAGCCGCCGCGCTTCGTACGTGTAAGCCGTCCGCGGTTACTTAGCATTCGAATAGTCGCGTCGCGTCGCAAAGACGGCGCGGATGCACGCGACATTCTGATAAACCTAATTTGCGGCGGGCGGACAAAGTTTATCCGTTAGCGCAGGCGCGCGCGAGAAAGGGGGAGCAGCACTGCAGCACCTCCGCTGAATAAACACCTCCGAGGATATTACGAGCTCTCGAGCGTGAACGGTTATCGACTTGTAATTAGCGATTTTTGTAAACGCGCGATGGGAGATTAATCGCCGGCTCTCGGAACTTGGTGTTGCTGTTCGTCGGAGCTTTTCATCACGCGCGGACGTGTATTATAGCGGCGGGATCGTTGCGTAAACTCATGCGCGCGCGCGGCAATAAAGGCGTCAAGTTCCTCGCCGAGAGTAGAAGTGGGGGATTAAAAAGTTACAGATCGTTATTTTCAGGAGAAACAGTTCCCCGCCGATCCTGGGCGCGGGAGAAGTTTCGCGGAGCGAGATAGAAACTCAACGAACGACGACGAAGTCGTTGTTATTTTTTCTCTTTTCCTCGACGAGCTCGGAGCAACAGCTCGCGCATCGAGTTTAATATTCCCGCACGGACGCGTTTATTTGTCGTAAAACAATACACGGAGTTCTACTTGTCGATTCATAAAAATACGAGTCTAATAGTTCCCGCGAAAAAATCGCCTGGGAAAACATTTAATACTCCGAAGGGGCAGGGGAAGACGGGGGAGAGGTAAAAATTGCTATCCGATGTAACTCGTTTCTCTGCTTTGTTCTACCTTTTCTCCCCCTTTCGCAGTAGCTACTCGCACGTAAAATTACAAATCTGTCCGGCGTATCTGTTCCCGAGTCGCCGCACGTTTATCTCGCGGCGTATAAACGGAAGACGCGACTCGCGCGCCGTGCGAGCCCAACTGCAGCTCGGCATCGCGACGAGAGGCGAAATTCGAATTTCCAGGTTTATAGGCAGCCGTTCCAGGCAGGTGGTCCATAACGCGCACTCGAGTTTGAGGGAAATTAGGAAGACGGGCCATTAAACGGAGAATTATGCGCGCAGCGCACGCGCGGTCATCAAGCGTTTAAGTGCGGCGTTTCCGACGATCACATAGCGACGCAAAGCCGCGATGTAACATTACTGTATGAGCGACTTAGCCGGCGTTGATAAAATCTTCCCACTTACGAAATGGTGTTGTCGCGCTGAAAGGGCAAGGGGGGAACAATATTCGACGCGAAATCATCGCGTGTTCTGGGATTTGATTGAAATCTATTTGATTTCCTGAAAAAATGATGGATTCTGATTGAGAAGTCTGTGAAGATTCGGGTTACGTGAGATATTTAAAAAGTGCGATTATAAATGCAAAACCCACGGACACATTCCATTTTCTCCGCCCGGCGTTTACCCGTAAAACAAAGTTTTTTTTTTAGATTTCTATTTTAAATTTATGTTGAACAAAATAATCTGAAAAGCTTCGGGCAGAGAAAATGGGGTCTATCTGGTTTCCCATATAGAGAATTTTATGAGATCTAATTGAAATCTATTCCGATTGAATAAAACCGACCAAATAAAGCAATTCTAAATGGAAGATCCAGACAGTTCCATTTGCTCTGATAAATTTGATCTCATAAAATAGTCCCTATTTGATCAATCCCAACGTTTTCCTAAAAAATCTTTTCTGCTTTCCATTTTACAATACGATTGTATCGAATTAAATAAACGAAACTGTTGCGAGAATATGCAAGAGAATTCGCACCATTCAGGAGAGTCTGCTAAAGGAATCGAATTAATCATTTCTCGCGGTTATTTTCGACAACTTTATATATACATAACGACGTTAGCGATAATTCGTGGTTTGATATTCTGAAATAGCGACATTAGGAAAATCGATCCGAGACCAAAGAATGATACGCTTGAAGTTTTAACGCTTTCGATACTTTTTTGAGCCTTTACAATCTTGCTTTAAGACGTAAGCTGGAATATTGATCATCCACGGTCAGTTTATCGAGAAAGAAAAATCTTCATCCATTTATCGAGATAAGAATGGGATTTCTAATTGACATTGTAGTGAGATAATCTCTTTTGAGGCAATTTTGGGTATTCTGATCTGAATCTATGCTGTGTACAAGCAAATCTGGGAAAATGTTCACGTTGTTGTCGCACCGCTCGAATGCACGGCGAAAGGGCACATTTATTTCGTAAATTCCACCCGTTATTATTAACTGCGTCGTCCGTCGAGCACTCGCACGGTACTTCTATGCGAAAACGGTGTTATTTGTTTCCGAATGTGTCCTGTTCGTCGGAACGACGGCACTTCGCGCTCGGTCAGGTTTTTCTCGTTAAGGGAGGAAGATACCGGGCATGCGATGCGGCTCATTTTTCCCCATGTTCCGGCCGGGTTTCAAATATTACGTGATTCAAATATCCGCGGACCATCAGCGAAGCATCCCGCGAACATGTAAATACGCATGCGAGTCACAAACAACGCGACCGAAAAAAGAGAATCACCTTACCGTTCTCGATGAAAAATAAGGGACACTCGTTAGCCAAGCGGGCTCCCGACTTATCAAGAGAGAGAGAGAGAGAGAGAGAGAGAGAAATCACAGCGATAACGAGGTAACGACGACGTTTGCTGAGGGCCAGCCGGTCGGCCGTTCGCGCTCGCACGAATGTTAAACGGCGCGATCGCGCTATTAAGTGATTGATAATAACGAGGGGAGTTTTAATAAAGTCCTCTCAATTAGTATCGAACGCCATGCCGAATGACGCGGCTCCGCTTTCGCGCCATTAATGCTCCGAAGCCTCAATTACAGCGCGCTCGCTCGCTCGCTCGTCCCCGTCATAAATCGCGCGCGCAGCTGTGGCACGTGTGTGCCACGGTAATCGAGTAATTAACATTCCGAGTCTCGTTTAATTTGTATGTCATGGCCCGAGGAGAGGTGCCTGTGCGCGCGGGCCCCCGGGTCCTCCCTTCCTCGTCGTCATCCTCCCCTCTCGTCCCGCGACGTGCAACTTCGACAAAGTACACACAAGTGCGAGTAAGAGGAGGCGGCGGCCGAACGGAACTTTAATTAAAATACAAAGTAATTGCGGCGCACCGCAAACACGTTAGGTTCCTGCTGAAATGTCGCGCAATTTTTCCGGGGCGCGGGGGCGATGGGGCGACTTTTTAACTGTCCGAGCATTCTTCACGATCCGCGGCTGCAATTAACAAATCGCTTCGAATGTAACAGCGTCGGACGTCCACGACGACGGGGACGACGAGAACGACGGCCGGCTGCGGGTAGAGTAATTGCGTCGTCATTTCGCACGTGATGCGAGCAGACGTGAACTGAGCTCTCGTTTCTCTCGGCTTGGGACCGGGTTCGGATATTTTACGCTTAAATTATTACATATCGCGAATAATCCCGGGACGTACATATTGAAGAGGCCGAGATACTGCGCGCGCACAGACGAAATCGGCCGCTCCGTTGACTTTGACTTGCAATCATCTCAACTTCGCTCGGTATAGCCAATCTCTTTCTACGTGGATTTCTTTTGCGTGTAATTTTGTGTGTGTATATTATAGACGGCGTTTCGATTAATACTCTGTGAAAATTTGCAGAGGTCCCGGTGAAAATAAATTTACGGTTACCAATTACCTTAACCAGTGTTGGCTGCCACGTCGCGATACGAAGGATTAATATTCGCGACGACGCGCAGACAGCGAAAGAATTAGTCGCGACTTAATCGTAAAAATTGCGACCGCCGGCCGAGCGGTGGATATTTTAAATTACGTATTCCGTTACCGTGGCCGGTGCGCGCCGACGATACGGACGAATGTTTATCAACGCCACGACTGCACCGCCGAGAAAAAACGCGCCGTAACGTTAACGAGCCGTTAATTAACGCGGATCTAATGTAATATCCTTTCGACCGTCCAGCGCGCGTTCCCTCGACGCGTACGGCCGGTATCCCGGCGGAGGCGATTTTAATTAAAACGCGAAATAATTAGCACGGCGGAACGGGAAAATTGCATAAATAATGGCTCGGTTCGTGTGCACATGCGCGAGCTGAAGAACCTTGCGCCTTATCTCCAATGCAATATGTGCATGTCGGATACGAGTAATCGACGAGAACAGAACAGCGAGAGAGAGAGAGAAGGAAGGAGCGAAGTGCTATCGCTTTACGCGCGTTAATGAGTCTCTAATTAATATAATAACGCTCCGGCTAGGGGGCAATGTCGTTAGAAAATTACCCCAGAAGCAATTTATCGTGATATTAGAGCCTCCTCCTCCTCCTCTTCCGGCGATTCCTAAGCCGCTCTTCTTGCGGAGGTGCCAATGAAGTTCGATTAACCGGGGTATTACACGCGGAATTGCACGGTCCGCCGATGCGACTCGCGATATTATCGTGCAGCCTGGCGAATTAGTGCCGGGCCACGTGTATTCGGGTTGCACGACTCGCTGGAGCTCTCAATACCGTTCGAGATTTGGTTACACTCGCGGTGGAAGGACTAATATCGATTCCGCTGACAATAAGAGCCGTTCCGTGAGCAACGACGGGGCTGTGTTTAAGCGTGGCGTTCGAGCGTGAACGTCGGTATATCCGCGTAGAAATGATTTTCCTACATTTTCCGCACTCACACGAAAAAGGAAAGATCAACTCCGGTAAGTAAATTAGTTGTAACAACGTAAGCAATTTTAATTGCTTCAGTAACAAGATTTTTTGCTGCAGCAGAGAGAGAGAGAGGGGGGGGGNGTTTATGTTTCTCACTTAAAATCACATTTTTAAAACATTATATTTCTAACCGGAACCTGCGTAGATTTCCCAACTAGAATCTATAATTATTTTGGAAAATCGGACTGGATTGCAATTAGATTCCAAGAAATATTCTGTGCGCGCGCGTGGAAAATTGTTCCTGGACAAGGCGTTATTCAACGTCTGTATCTCACTCACTTTCTCTTCCTCTCTCTCTCTCTCTCTCTCTCTATTTCTATCTATCTCTTCGGATGTCAATTATACGAGGTAATCGTGTTTCGTCGGGAATATAATTTGCCCTTTCGGGGCGCTGTTAAACGCTCGATTCTAGCGGAGAGTCGTTGGGCATCGTTTAACGGGAACGGCGCACGACGAGTGTCGTAATCAAGGGATTTAATCGCGCAAGTTATCGAAACGACCTCACCCCTTCGCCGTCGTCGTCGTCCTCTCCAGCGTTGCCGTTACACCTTTCGGCGGCCGAGCAACCGAGTTCAGGAGTAGCGCGCGTGGGGAGTTGCCGGAGCGGCCGAAATCACGGAAATAATTAACCGTGTGCATTATGCGCCGCGGTATCGTATCCGCGTATCGTCAGCTGTATATTGCCACGTCGGCGCGTTTTATCTCTCTCCCTCTGTCTGTGACCCGGAATTCTCTCAGGTCGCGCCGTCGTCGCCGTCGTGGACTCCGAAGTGGACGAAATATCGTCCGCCAAAAGAATGCCGTTCCCCGATTTCGCGGAAAGCGGGAGAAGGTAACCATAAAAATGTCTTGCCTGAACTGCAACAACGACGAGGGAGGAATTTGTTCGTGAATACGCGACGGGATCGCGCACGGTGACGCGATTAAAGATACACGGACTCTCGAGCGCGCTGATAGAAAATTGTAGTTATTTTCGACGCCATACATATTCGTTTTTATTTTATAATCACAAAAACGGTCAGAACCATTTTTATAGTGAATGTTATTATAGCGTCGGTGAAAAAAGAAAAACGGGAAGAAAAATAGTTTGAAATCAATGATAGATATTCTCACATAAAAACAACAATATTATAATATTCTTGCTTATATGTAAGAATATCTACCATTGATTTAAGACTATTTTTTTCCATGTAGCAACAACCTTACGTGCATGTTGCTGCTGCTATAAAATATCTTCGGCGCCGAAAATAATTCTAACTTTCTATTGCAGTGCACACGTACAAGAGTGGGAATCGATGTTACGCCGCGATAATTCTCGTTTATCGCGAAGGCACGTTTCGCGAGAGAGAGAGAGAGAGAGAGAGAGAGAGAGATTTCGTGAAACGGCCGGAATAAGTGCGCAGAAGTGGAATTTTTAATTTCGCTTTTCGTCTATCCTCTTTTTCGAGCGGGGCCGAGCACGAGGAATAATTAACTGACCACGTAACGCGGTCGCTATGTACCACACGATATCATGGGATTTTATCTTCCACGGTCGCGTGCCTTAAAATCCCATCTGATTACTTATTCCTCGGCACATTTCGCGTATGCTCAAGCACGTATTAAAAAATCCGGCTATTAAAGACAAGCGTTTTCAGCGTCCGATTGCGACCAGCTGCTCCTTCGCTTATTTTCTACCTCTATCCCCCTCTCTCTCTCTCTCTGTCCCTTTCTTTTCCTGCTTGCCATTTACCCGTTTCTTTTTCCGCGAGTCCTTTGCTCGATAGCGCGGAAATAATTGACTGTGCATTATGCGCGCGCCGTGCGCCGATATCTGCATACCGGTGTTGCAGCGCGCGGTACCTTATCTCTTCCTCGTGTCCTAGAATCCTTAATGCATCCTCCCTGCATGCAATTCCCTTTACACGTATCCCGGCTCTTACAAGCGTCTATGAAAGAAGTGTGACGAAACCCATGTTCATCGAGATAAATAAAGTGCGGCGGTAAAGCTGCGCGCGAGCTGGTTAACATCGTGATGACGTCAAACTTGCATTGTCGCGTCTGAAAATTCTTTTTACCGAGACATAAAGCGGGATACTCGAGATTTTAATACGCGTGAGAGGGGAGGGGGCAGATATTTCATACGATCAAAATATCTCGATATTATCAAAAATACAATATTACCAAAAATATCAAAAAAAGAGAGAGAGAGAGAGAGAGAAGGAAAATCCAACGCGTTATAGATATCTATTGTAAATAAAATTTCACGATACCTGAGTGACTGCCGCGATATATCAAATATCGAATCCTCCTCTTATACGTACGGCAGCACCGCGAGCAACCGCGTACGTGCAAATAAAAGAGACCCAGAGCCCGTTCGCGGCGATCGCGGGGCGGTTATCAAAAGTTGACGATCGTCTATACTTTATTACATTTTTATTTGTAACGGTAAACGTACTCTCCCGACGAGAGGCGATACTTTCCGAGCGAGAGAAAGAGAGAGAGAGAGAGAGAAAGCCTCTAACCCGCTTTAACTTCCCAGCAATATCTGCTTATACGATCGTGCACGTTCCGCGGCTGTGTGTTGGTGTATCGCCGGAGTTTTCTCACGGACGAATAGCTCTCTCAGGAACGGTTAGAAAGGATATTGTCGCCGCGGGCGAAAGTCGACGGGGTATTCCGGTACTTCTCTTTCTCTCTTTCTCCGCCCTCGTGTGTCTTCGATTTACTTTCTTGGCAAACATAGCTGCGGCTTCATACCGACGTATTTGCACGCCTTAATGAGGCCGGCGGTATCGCGTTATCCGGCGCCGATTTTCGCGCCGCGTGGGCACAAAGCCACGGCATCGTCGTCGCCGGTAAGATTAAACCACGACGGAGGAACGGAAAGGATCGTCGTCGCCTGGGAGGTGGCCTCCACGGGCCGTGACGAATGCGCGGAATGGGCCGATAACTATTGCCGCCCAAGACGTTTCCAGTATTTCCCCGCGGATAGAATTACCGCGCGGCGCGCCGTCTTCTCAATGCCATAAACACAACGCTCGTTCGCGCGAGTATTACGCGAGTAAATCAAAAAGCGCGCGACGAGTCGTGTGTATGCGCAAATCGCAGCGAACGGGAAGTCCGGGGTCGTGACGGCGGTGTCGAGACGTTACCGGAAATTGCGAAAGCCGCGTTACGGCGCGCTTTATGATAGCGCCGTAACCGCGCGTAACCATAATCGATCCTGACGTGATTCCGTGGGGCTCCTTAAGATCTATTTAAAGGGGCAATACCGCTGGCTCGGTATCGAATGTGTATGTGTGCGTGATTCGGCGGGACGATTAGAGACTGCAATATACCGGGTGTCTCCCGGCAACTCGTGACGCTTCCGTGCAGGCAGACCGTGTCAAATTAAAAGGGAAAGTCTTCTACTTTTTTGCAACTCGCGTAGAGATTTCCTCAGATTTCCTAATATACAGCATAGATTCCGATCAGAGTGTTCAAAGTTGTCCCAAAATATGTTATCCTATTACGATATCAACTGAGAATTCCGTTTTTATTTCCCCAGAGTCCCGTTTCCGTGACGCTGATTGGCTGTGCGTTACGGTTTGCCTCGTGCCCGCGTGCCGATTGCTATCGTCAGAGTTGAGTGACAGTTTGACCGAATATCAGGTTAGCAGGTTAATAAACGGGGTTATATTTTCCAATGTTATTACACGGTAAAAAATGTTCTGTTTGCGTTTTACGTGTGTATATTTTGTTCGCTCCGCTGAAGAGGAATCGATGTCGACCGAAACGTACGGACGGTAAATTGAGCTTTGACAATACATACGATTGAAACGTTGTCAATGTAAATGTTTGCGTAATTTTCCTCCTGTAAAGTGGACAGTCTTGGGAAACGTTCGAGATAGCTAAATAGGATCTGTTTATGTTTAAAACGTTATATTTTTGACCTGCAGAATCCGCGTAGATTTCCCAAATAGAATCCACGATTATTTTGATGAAAAAGGACCGAATTCCAATTAGATCCCAAGAAATTTTATACGAGAAACGTAACGATTTCAGGCGGGATATCGGATCATCAGCGGATTAGAGCCATCTTGATAAAACCTCGCTTACAGAGCTCGTCGTTTCTCGCATATTCATTCGCTAATATTGCTTAATTAATTCTTTAATAACAAAATTACGAAAATAATTGCGAAATTTGCAAAATGGTAGAGAACTTTATCGCTCCAGTCTGACGCGGTCTGCTCGCACACGAGCGAGTTATATCGTCAATTGTCGGATACGCCTTGAATACTTCGCAGCGATACGATTAACGATATTAATGCCATTTTCGCGTTTGTTGAGTTTTCGGACTTAATAACGCAAAAAAAAAACGTTCCCTCCACTTTCTACGTATTTCATCTTCGCGCACGGGGTATTCCAAATATTTCCCGTTTACTAGGTTATTTTCCCGTTACGCGCGCGCGATACAGCGAGCAGGCATGTACAAGAGGATTATATCCGCGCGATTATTATTTTCATTATATTTTTGAGCGAAGCGCGCGCGCGGTGTTAACCGGCGTACAATGGACGAAACGAATTTATGGAACGTCGGTAATCCGAATACAATGGAGCCCAATGAGATACGTGCGCACCGCTCGTAAGTACCCGTTACCCCCCTCGCGCGACGCGGGCGTTTTCCATCGTTTCCGCGCGCGAGTCTGCCCGATAAAAATTGCAATCACCGGCCACAATGGACGAATAAATTCAACGGACGCGGGGCGGCCCGAATGAAAATCAATCGTAAACGCGCGGCGGTGGAGGCTGCCGTGAGAACGAAGAGGAGAAGGAGGAGGAGGTACGAGCGTATGACGTTGCCGAGCGACACATTATCCTGTTCCTTTCCCGTCCGTGGCGGGCTTGCCTAACGTTAATTAAAAACATTCGCGGGTGAAACAGAGCGGACGTAAGTACACAGTAAAAAAAAAAAACATTTTGCACTTGTGCTAAAATCCGTCCTTGTTAACCCCTCTGATGATAAGATTGACCCCGCGGCTTCGTTTATTTCACAGCACGCTGCCTCTCTTTTCAAGGGAGGTTTCGTGTTATTAAATCATGTTACTTTTCAATATATTCGCCTTGTGTTAAATGGACACAACAAAATCCCGTGTGGATCGTTTAGCGACATATGAAATATATTAAATTTAACACAAGTCTTTTTACTATGTATAGAGACTTTTATCTTCTTGTTAGATCACGCGAATTCGATCGTGCACACGATAATCGCGGGCTCGTGTCTCATAAATGTTCACATCGCGCGGGAGGTCGAGTCTCATCGACACCAGAGTGGCTGCGAGAAGACAGCCGCTCTCTCTCTCTCTCTCTCTCTCTCAGACTAGACGAGTAATAGCGGCACGCGTTATCCACAACGGTCACGAGTGTATCTGCATTTAGCACGCATGCGATAGCGCGCGCGCACGCGCTAACACGTTGCTGTATACGGCGAGAGAGAGAGAGAGAGAGAGGAGAGCGCGACGTCACACAGCAACACGTCGGCGGCTCTCGCTCGGTATTAACCTAATTTCTCGCCGCTTTTAATCGGCCGGTTAGAGCCTCCGGCGAATTCAATTTGGATTTCGACTTGCCACTCCGGGCTCCACCGGAGGAGCGATTATCGGATTATTTGACGTTTTCCATTACGCGCCCCGCTAGCTGCCGTCTAATGCTTATCGTTCCGCTTCGAACTCACCGTCAATTCCGGCCGCACATTATCAGTCCGCGCATTATACTCACTAACGAGCGCCTCTCTTACTTAGGCATAACGCCGCGGGAATAACGTCATCGACTTTCGTTAAGTCGACACCGAATGCCGAGCCTGATCGAGCGATAGATGTCGAAGAAACTTCGGATCGTTTCCAATCACGATTTTCTAGATAATGATTTCTCTCTTATATCTCCTATACGAACGAGAAAAAGCGCGACCTTCAATGTCTACTTCGAAACGGTAAGCCTGCCACTTTCTACGACAGGTGTACGAATGCTGTTAGACGTTGCCGAAGGATCGATCGCGGACGCGCTTAATGAATAATTAGTAACATTCGTGAGGAAGACTTGTGAAATATTACATAAAACTTTGTCTTACATCAGCACGTAGAAAGTGTGCGAAAAAGCTCCAGCTCCATTACGCGTCGATATGTCGAGGAATCGCTTCTCAATCCTCGACCCGTCGGCGGAACTTTCCGCGCCAATAATCTCCCGGCTCGCGCGGTTCAGCGACGAACGTGAGATTTTCTGAAAGCGGGTCGTCGGCGAGACCGGCAAAACCTCGCAACGACGTCATCCTAATAAAGTCCGAAGCGTGAAGATTTAAACGTCGATTGGCGCACTCTTCGGGCGCTCAAACAGCCCCCTTCGCGCGATATTATCGCTCGGCTGCACTTATGCAAGGAGCCCGCTGTCGGAGTGCACTTTCTGACGTTACGAAATACGAGGCGTCGTCTTCCGGCGCTCGGAAATAAAATGCACGCGCGCTGGATTGGTAGGACGGGCTCGCGCGCGCGTTGAAAGTGCACGACCGTGCCCGACGGCGCCGAAGCCGCAAAGTAAGAGCGACAGTCGTACATTCTCCCGATAATGCATATCGCGATCCTTCGGGGGTCCTTCGACAGCCACCGGTGGTACGGCTGCCCTGTCAAGAACACAGGCCGTGTTACGTGAACGATCGAGAGAAAGAGAGAGATGTGGGAAATCGGTCCTCCGGGCGGGATTTCGCGCGAGAAAGAGAGAGAGACGGACGTCACCGGACGAGGGATCTCGAGAGTAATAAGAACTCGCTATACCTCGATACGCGCGAACGATAAAAATTCCACGAGCAAGCGGTTTCCGCGAAACGTTGGCGGCTCCCCTTAAGGAAGATTAGGTGCGTCTTCTCGGCAAGAAAGATCGGAATTCATCTCGCTACGGAAGAAGCACATAATGTCTGAGATTAAAATAATATATATATATAAACGATATCCGCAAAAAGTCGGCTTTTATTAAAGAATAGATTTATTTTAAGCGAGGGAGATACGAAAAAAAAAAACAAAAGATCAAAGTCTATCTTTCTATCTGAGAATAGATAACATTTCTGAAATTAAATGAATATATTATGAAAAAATGTTTAAATAACTACATGATGTCCATCAGTTGGTATTTTTTCATGTAAACTCGATAGCTTAAACGAATGCCGCCGCTCTCTTAATTCACACGCGCGTACGTTCTTCCGCGCGTGTCTCGGCACCGCGAAACGCGGTCGTCCACGCTCGCCGCGCGTATTTTCGCGTCGAATGCGATTCGTGACGCATTTCTCCGGCGGTATTCCACGGCGCGATCCCGCCGATAGCAGAACCCAGGGAAATCGCGATGTTCGCGGACTCTGTGTGCACCGTTAACCAGAGTTTCTGTTCACTCGGCCGCCGTCCGGCTGTTGGCAAGCGGCTTTTGAGTTCGACGACCGGATCGGTCGAGGATGCATTATGTGCCGACGATGGATTTGCGATGGTGGGTCGCGCGCGAGCGAGCGAGCAAAGCGGCCTCGTGAACTCCGCGCAAAAACGGGATTCCGCGTGTGTTGCGCGGCTCGTGGCATTTTTACGACTCGCAACGATCGATAACGAATCGGCCAGCTACGCGGAAATAAATGTTTCGAGTACGCGGCGGACAAACGAACGCGGCGAGAGAGTGTGTTCGAGAGCGAGCAGAACCATCTCGAAAATCAAATAAAACAAAATACATAAATAAAAAGAAGAAGGAGAGAGAGAGAGAGAGAGAGAGAGCGAATTCAACCTTTTGATTGTTACGAACGCGGCCAGATATCACCGCGTAAGTTATATCGTTATCGTGCCAAATCGGCCGACATAAATTCCCTCAATTAGCGGTGTGATGCATATTTCACGGGACACGTCTCACCGCTCGGAAGAGTCTGCGTGTTTCGACGTAATCGGGACGCCGTTTCGCCGGTGCTCGATGTAATGAGTCGACCATGCGATTCAATATTAAAATCCGACCCGGAGGAGGGATTCCTTCGAACCTCTATCGACGTTCGAAAGAGGTGCATTCACCCCGGCGGGATCCAGTTTATCCAGATGTTTCGGATGTATCTCCCCGGTATCGCGCCGGCAGGTATAAAGAATCCCACGCAGCAGCAGCAGACGGCGCCAAGCAGACATGTTTCATCGAAATCGGATTACGAGACATTCGGATAGCAATGACATACGAACATCGTATTCCTTCTCCTCGCGCCTCGCGCGTGTCTTGCACGTATCCTCCGTTGCAAGACTGCCTGCCTGCACGGACAAGACCGCAACGGAGCGGACGGGAACATATCCGAATCGATATCCACCTGGCCCCGGAATGATAAGCCAGAAGCCGCCGCGTCGGCGAAATTCTCGCGTCGGACGATTCTATCGATCGTATCCGCGAAATACGAAAGGATTCGTCTAATTTCGTGCGCCTGCGATCCCGAGGGGTTCGCTTCGACGCACATTGGACGGGAATACCGTCCCTTTACATTCATAAATGCCTTTTCTTGCTTCGATTATGTTCAACATATTATGCCAAAGACGTGATTCCCGCAAATGAATGAATGAACGAATGTGAATAAATGAATAACTAATTAAATAAACAGATGAATGAATCATATGTCATTATATTTAGTTGTTATCACATTTACAGTTCATTCAATTATTATATTAATGATTGAATGAGATAAATAAATAAATAGATAAACTTGTGGAATCATCTCTCTCTCTTTCTTTCTCTCTTTTAGAATATATTATGGCTACTCGTGAGTGATCAATTATTTGCAAGACTCTTATTCTTAGCAATTTCTATTCGCGCTGTGTACACAGAAAAAAGTACTAGAATCAAGTAATTACCTGTTTTTCAGTCATATTTTTATCGACTTAAGTATATTTTAATAAATTATGGTAAATACTTCTTTGTACAACGGTGTTGTTTCAACATAACGATATATTCAAACCGGCAAAAGTCTCGCTCACTGTCTTTCTTCGCTTGGCGCGCTAAAAAAATCATAGGAAACCGCAGCGACGAGAACGAGAAGCGCGCGGAATTTGCTGGAGATAAATTCGGCGAGGCGGCAATTATCACCGGCAGACGGCGGTCTAAGAAAGTGCCGTCACGGTAGGGTAGGTGGGAGGGAAGGAGGGGGGGG
>NW_014555679.1:1649929-1653808 GCF_001313825.1 Dinoponera quadriceps
GGGGGGGGGGGAGTGACAGAGGTGAGTGAGCATCTGCGGGGAATAGAATGAAGAAAAAAAGAAAAAACAACGTCCGCTCGCGCCGGACCTCCGGATTCGCCTCGAGGTTCTGTGCATTTCACCCTGGGGAATACGTGCGGTGCTCTCCCCCCCCTCCTCTTCTTGCTGCACCGCACTTTCGCCGAGAAACTTTTTATCGGTGGCGTTTCTTAACTGCGAGAGGTCGCCCTTTACGCGCGCGCGCGAGCAGGGCCGTCGTTTCTCTCTTAAGAATGCATTCGGACCGTTCGTGCGGTGCACGACTGCAAGTTACGAATGTCCGAGGCCTTTAATATCGGCGCGCATTTTCCAGCGAGTCGCCGGATAAGCGGGAAAAGCAGGTCGTGCGTTGCAAATTGCGAAACAGTGGTCTCTCGTTGCCAGCTAGAGGAGGAAGGGAGAAAGAGAGAGAGGGAGCGAGTGAGTGAGACGAAGAGTGCGAGCGAAGGTTTTATCGTAGCCATCAGGTGCGACGTGAAAAATTCAACGAGCAACGACGGAAAAATTGTTTCTGTCGCGAAAACACGAGCGGGAAGGGGCAAGACCTCAGTTTTAACGAAATAATTGCTCTGCCGAAAAATGTCAATGGTCGCGAAAATAATTTTCGCGAGAGCCACGGTGAGTGCGAAAGTACGACAGACGTAAATATGTCGCCTGTGTACGCCGAGAGAGAAATATTCGATATTTGTAACTATAATAACTATAATAACTATAATAATAATAACACATAACATGAAATGTACATCATGATAAGAAAATTATAGGAGAATCGTTTTTCTCGTAAATATTATTATAATGTCAATAATAACATATTTTACCCTTCACTTTTATACTTCAGTGTCGCACTAACATAGATATTAATATTATGTTCATTTCTGACACAATATTTATGTTACTTGTCAACATAAACACCTTGTGTTAAATTAACACAAAAATTCGTGTGGGTCGCTTCGGGACATATGAAATGTGTTAAATTTAACACAAAATGTTTACCGTACGGCGTGTTGCTACAACTATTTTTGTAGTTGAAACAAACGAAGAGGTATAATTCAGGTCAAGAATAACAATAATTTCTCTCATCAGCACATATTTTGCTCGAAGACAAAAGGAACTGCGCGTGGGTATACCCGTTGGCCAAGCTGGCGCGAAACAATCGTCTTCTCGAGTCACGACTCGTCTTTGACGCGGGGAACGAAAGTTCAGTTCCGTCGAGAATCCGCGCCCGGCGCTCTCTGGATCGAACGAACAACGTGCGCGTGCGACGAAAAACGAATAATTAGGAGATAATAACCGCTTGACGTTCGCGACGGGATGCAGTGCGATAACGAGCACGTTTCTAATGAGAAACGCCAGTCCACGCTGCCGACGTGTTCCGCTTAGAGTAACGGGTTAACGCTGGATGTTTACGTGAGACACATCTGCGAATAATCCGCCGGGATGGGCGCACAAATCTGTGTGTATTCCCCTCGGGCGCGGAGTCGGCTGCTCGCGAGCGGGGTGCGCGCTGCCGTTCACGAGAAAACCCCCGTGAAGCCAATAAAAGCGGATTGCTAAGGCCGACGTGTGGCGGAAGAGGCGCCTCCCCCGGACCGTCCTCGTAAACCTCTCCCACGCGGATAATGCCCGGGGATCCGTTACGAATGCGACGTTTACGAGAGAGCGTGACCGTGTAACGAACGTTACGCGAAAAATTGCACCGCCGGCGATAATGCGCGAGCTCGTCTATCCCCTCCATTCCTCCCGAAGGAAGTTATAAAAGCGCCGCATAAAGATAAGAGGGACGAGGAAAAGGGCGAAGTGAAAGGGAGGAGGAGGGGAGCGGGGGGTGGGACGGACGGATGCGAAAATTACAGCGCGCGTCGCGAGCCCTTGGCGGGGCTAATTCTTCGCCGATGTATCTCCCATTTATTTTCCGCGAGAGCGCGGGCTCGCGATAAATTTTCGCGCGGTCGATAAAATTATGCGATTTAATTCGGCGAATGGGAAAAGCCGGGGAACGTTTCGGCGATTTTTCCGTCGAGCTTCTGTTATGCCCGCTCCTATCTCTCCGTCACTTTCGCCTCTCTTCCTTTCTCTCTATTCCGCGATTTCCGCTTTCCCGTCCGCGCTGCGACCGCGAGGAACTCGATTATTGAATTACCGGGATTCTCGCAGCATCGCGGAATAATCTCTTAATCGCGTTTCGGAGCTACCGCGCTGTACGCGCGATGTTGGTGGCGGCGGTCGGCGCGGATGTTCGCGCGCGAAAACCGATGATCTCGCGAAATAGCAAGAATATCACGTTGCGGATATCTATCTCCCACGCACGGCCTATCGATTAAATCGTTTAGTGGAAATTAACATTTTCATCCGGCTACGTTAAGTCGGTAGACAAGATAAACCGCTCGAATATTCCTGAAATATAGAGACCATCTATTACGCGCGTATCATTTCGGAGAAATGACGATTCGTGTGGATCTTTTCGAACGAAGCACGTGTACGATAATATATCGAGCATATCGCGTGTCGTAACCGTGACGAAAGAAAGAATTGGCTCCCACAATTGAGAACTAGCTGTTCACGTAAGACAATTAAAATTTAGTTGCCGGATCGAGTTTTTAGCTGTGGGAGCTAATTCCTTTTTTTCCGTCTGCACATGAACACGTATCACACATGACAAGAGCACATACAACCAGCACGAACGCGTGCGGCGCGAGACGCCGAGAAGAATGGTTTGTGTTTCGCTTTCATGCGTCGATTTTTCGCCGAGATACGGGCGTCGGAAGAATTCGGAGTTTGCAAAGGCGGCGCGCGGTCCTTTGTCGGCGAGCAGGGACGCGCGCGTAGCGCATTGTAGAACTTCACACTTCTCCCTACGGCGAAGGCGACTCAAGTATGAGCGAACGCGCAACATTGTCGGCGGGACTCAGTCCCCGTCACAAAGGACTCGCCGCTCTCGTCGATATCTCCGCGTAGAAAAGTCGGGAGGACGTGAAACAGATTGCATTTTAAAGCTGAAATTGCTTTCCTAAGGACGGGAGGATACTCGTTTCTGCATATTGTCGACTAATTTTCAAATATACCATACAGCCGACAGACAGACTTCTGCTCGCGAGGGGGGGGATAAATATTTTAAAAGCGTTATTTCCCGAATTTAATTTCGAACGAATTGGAAGGAAACCGAAAGGCAAACTCAGGTAAGCATTATAAACCGCACTGCGCGTGCGGGCATTTATTTAACGGTAATGGCCCACAACTGGACGACGGATTCTTGGCCAGTGGTCTCGACTCGCTATAACGTCCGTAGCTGTCCTACACGAGATTCATCACTCTGATTACTCCGCGTACTACTTGAATTCATCCCTAAAGCCGTGTCCGCTGATAACAAAACAGCTCGGGGTATATCAATTTATCACGGCGCATTAACGGAAAGACGGTACGAAATGGTCGCACTTCTGCGCTCACGTCGCACACATTTTAATATTTCGCATATTTCGTGCACTGAAAATTAATTAATACCAACTGAAGACTCATTCTCATACATAACCACACAACAATATATAATCCTACACGAAGATAAAACTGAGATAACGATTGTTAACCAAATTACCGTGTACAAAACGTAAAGCCATCTCCTCTCATTTTTCCCCGTATGTGTGCTATTTGCAGCTCGCGTCGGTTACGTTCGACCGTGTGATATCCGTCGGCCGAGTCTCTTCAGACATGGTTCCGCTCATTAACGCGACACGTACACACACGCGTCTGTGTAACAGGAACTCCCTCCGCCCATAGGGGACGCGCAATCGACCCCCATAGAATCGTCTCGGCGATTAGACCGTAGTAGCAGCCTACGGGGGGGGG